>NC_063067.1:34337777-34597777 GCF_018812025.1 Megalobrama amblycephala | reverse complement strand
CTCATCAGCTTATAAATGACTGGCCCTGAACAATAAATCTGATTGGACGGACACAGAGAGACACAGCAGTGCATGGCATCTGCCAGACGAGCCCATTTGCGTTCACGGCCCCATGGCAAGCTCGAGAGGTAATTACAATAGCAATATTAACCGCAGCGAACGAAATAATACAAACACACGCACTCCAAATCACTGTAATTCCTCCCGCACAGAGTCCCCGATCGCTACACTCGCTGCGCTTTCTGCCACAAAAGGAGCAGGTGTCAATCCCTCTCAGACTCGCTCACACACACACACACACACACACACGCAGGGAAGTCTGCTCACTGTAAAGCCATTGGATCTTTTCTGGCGGCACAATGGCGCCATTAGCTTTGATTACTTTACTGCGATTTAAATGGAACGGAATCCTTGAAAATCCACGAAACTCTCTCCTTTTGACCCTCGGCGAGCGCTGCTCACCCCGCTCCCAGCTGCCGCCTTTAATACGGAGCTGGAGCTGGCAAGGGCACACTGCACTTTCACAGAGGAGTTTCTCTTTCACACGCTCCCTTTCTCTTTCTTTTTTATCCCTGCGCACTCTCTCTGGCAGTGCCACTTCCTGTTGATTGCCGACTTTTCAGCACGGGCGGATAATGAGTGTGTTGTGTTGCATTTGAGGGAGTTTGCGTACGAGGCGATGAAAGTTGGCTGTGTGTGTGTGTGTGTGTATCCGGGCAGACAGGTGCACGGAGCCTCTCTTCCTCTCTCAGGGGTGTTTTGATCACAAGCACGCATGTGCTCGAGCAACAAGCCGGCTTTATGTGCGCCGATACTCGCTTCGCACGCTCTGAGCTCGACTCGCCGGCCTGCGAGGAAAGTTTTCTCACACAGATGATCAAATGGCTCTTGGGAGACGGCGGACACAAACACTGAGCGTTGTGTTTTGCGCGGTTCGCCCATCTGCGAGCCTTCTATGCCCTCTCTGTGTCTCCGAAACGAGCTTTGTGACTTTCTGACCCCGAGCACAAAAGCCAGGGGCAGATGCGTGTCGTCTCATTCTTTCCCCACTGTAGCTTCCTCTAGTCTTTCACCGCCGTCTCCTTAGTGTCAACACACGAATCAAACAGGCCGTGAGGGCTTTCATGTTTGCGTAACCATAGCTACGCATCTCTTTCGAATAGGTGAGCGCATCAGAGTTTGCATTCCTTTTTTATTTCGAATTCCAGCTCATTAAATCCGCATGCTCGCGCGAAGGTGTTTGTGATGAGCGAGACAGTGTCATCTTGCTTTCGTAATATCATTCAAAGGCCTTTTAATGTTTTCAAACCTGTCCTTCCCCTGCGTTTTTAATTGCGACTGTTGGCAGAGAAATGAGTGAGCGATCCTGAGAAGGAGGGAGAACTGGAAAAGGGAGCGGAAATTTGGCAGAAAAACGAGATAAAGCCAACATTTTTTTTAGCGCTTAGAGTGCGAGAACGTCCGCGCATCCCTTCGGGCCGTGTGCTACATTATTAATTGTGTCCCTCTCTTCTCCATACAAGCGGACGGAGTCGCTCCTTCGTGCTCTTCTGACAGCTCTATGTAAATTGCTGGCTGAGGGCAATGACTTCACAAAGAAGGTCACCCCTCCTCCTCCGGTGCGCATAAATGAGCCTTTTATTCATTTTCGCATTTACAAGAAGAGGACGCCACCAGACCCGGCGTTGGCAACCATCGCTGGACTGACGGGACCACTGACATCTCCAAAATTACCTGCGGAAAGCGTCGGCCAATTAAAGAAGGCCGATGCGGTCGCCAAGGAGATCTGAGCCATCCGTCAAGGGAGCGGAGTTAACGTGCACTCTCACGGCCTGATTGACAACCGGGAGAGGTTTACGTTTCTGTACGCGTGTATAAACGCACACTCGCGTTTCTCGTGTGCTTTCTTTTAAGAGCTTGCGCTAGCACGAGAATAAGCCCGGCTCTGATTCCTTTGGATGACGCTGATCAGTCGGAGTTTGGTATTATCTAATTGGATGCTCTTAAAAGCGCTGCCTGCAACTGCAACCCTTTAAACATTTCAAATTAGATCGATAAATCAATCGCTTCAGATGAACTCTTTCCATCAGAGTGAAAAAAATACATTTACGGGCCCACGGGAGAGAGCGAAGACTCTCTTACTCTCGTTTTTTTTCCCTCTCCTCTCCCTCATTAGAAATCTCTTCCAATGAATTTCCCAATGCAGAAGTGAAAGAGATAGATGGCTGAAAATGTGGTTTGTTCCAAATAAAAAGCATGAAGAGGAAAGAGTGAAAGAGGAGGAAAAGGGATGCATCCACTTAAAGCCGAAAACACACACCTAAGCAGAAAAAGGAAAGGGGGGAGGAAAGAGGATGAGAGAGACTTTCTTTTATGTTGATGAAAGATAGCAAACAAAAGCAGCTCAAGGACATCCCTGCTTTCAAACCTCTCCAGTTTTCCTAAATAATGCACGATAGCTCTAAAAAAGAAATTAGGTTGAGCCCAATTCTTCGTAATTACGGGGCGCGGGACACTTTAAAATCTCGGCTCATTCAGAGGGGGGTTAGGTTGCTCTGCCAAAACCCATTCTAGGTCAAGCTGGCGTGAACTGCGCACGTCGCGGTAATACAACGCTGACTTCCTTTCGTAGTGTGCTGACAGACAGAACTGACGAATGTCATAAACGTATAGCCCTCTTTCGCCCTTAATTGTGCCAGCTTGGCAGGAAGCCCACGTTTCCGCGTGGCGAACGGCTGACGGGCTCGCGCAACTCACTTTGATCGGTCGGCTCTGCAGTCTGAGAGAGGGCCGGCAGCGGCTGATCTTGTCTCCTCGCGTCCAGCGCTGGTTCAGGAGTTTCCCCCGGTACTCATTTTCTGTTTGAGAAAAGAGAAAGCAATAAATGAAAATGAAGGGAAAAGACAGTCACATCAGCATCTGCGCTGGCAGTTGGAAGAGTTTTGCAGAGCGAGGCCAAAGGAGTGTTCGGTTCGAACGCTGTAACAGACTGATTCAGCAGTGAAATGGCCAGATCATCTCATCACCTGTCCACCTGCATCTGAAACCAGCAGCCTCAGCACAGGAAACACGACCCCCTCCATCACAACAGCAAGACACACACTCACACACACATATATAGACTTCATGCCTCCCAAAAAATTTGATAATTTATACTATAAACAGAGTCACTGATCCACATTGTAAAAGAGAATTGTTGATTTAACTTAAAAAATTCATTGAAGTTCATTGAAATTAAAAATTTGAGTTAATACAATTAAGGCGATTGGTTTAATCAAGAGAAACTCAAAATATTATGCTATCTGAACCACATTAATTATCTAAGTTGATTTGACAAAAGAAGGGTATAGAAAAAAAGAGATACTTGTTTTTGAGTGTAAATGCATTAACTAATGACAGCACATGTACAGTGCATTTATGTGTTAACTGAAAGGTGCTTAATGTCACATGTGTGAAGTGACAGTTTGACAGGTCATGATGGAGGCTGGGCCTTTTACACATGTGACCTATGCACTTCTAATTAAAGAGAAGCGAGAACTCAAAAAACTCACATTCGCACATACGCGCATACATATGCATGCTAAAGCACCCCAGCTGGAAGCTCTGTCAGTCTGCTATTAGAATCAATCACTTTTGTGCATTTTTATTGAGCTTTTAGCAGGCAGGAGTGTAAGAGAAGGGAGGGGTCACAAAGACTGGGGGAGGGAATTTGGTCAGTAAATAATGAATCTACCATAAATCAGTTTTTTTCCCCCTCCTCCTTTCTTTTTTTTTTCATCAGGGTAATAGTCCATCTCTCCATAAACCAGCACCCCACCCCCCTCCAGCACACACATGATAGACATGCATGATAAAAGCGTGTCCCAATAAAATCTGATGCAAAAAATACCCTCAGCTCAAGCACTAACATGCTTGTGCTATCAAATTCAGGGCGTATTAATATAATTATTATATTCATCAATGAGCACAGATCCGCCATTGTTCGTGAAATCTCACAGCTGAGACCCCGGGTTATAACTCACTTTTGTTTAGCCGTCAACAATAACGCAGGCAACGAACTCTTAAAGTTCTGAGAAAATGCATAAAAACCTATTCTAACCCATCAAGCTTTGCCTTTGAGATGATCAGAGGACATCAGAGAACTTTGTGTTTTATCATGAAGATCTTGAATCTCTGTCAAGTATAAAAGTCCATATAACATTTTTTTTTGTGTTGAGTATAAAGTAATATATATATATATATATATATATATATATATATATATATATTTTTTTTTTTTTTTTTTTTTTTTTTACTTAAAATTGTAAAAAATCATGCACATTGTTTTTCTTATATATATGATTATAAAAGTGTATATATATATATATATATTATTTATTTTTTTCTCAACATTTTTTTAGTTGATGTGGCAAACTAAAAAATCAAGCACATTGTATTTCTTATATATATATATATATATATATATATATATATATATATATATATATATAAGAAATACAATGTGCTTGATTAAAAAAAAAAATATATATATATATATATATATATATATATATACACACACACAATGATTCAAAAATCTTTTTTTACTTAAAATTGTAAAAAATAATGCACATTGTTTTTCTTATATATATATGATTCAAAAGTATATATATATTTTTTTTTTCTCAACATTTTTTTTAGTTGATGTGGCAAACTAAAAAATCAAGCACATTGTATTTCTTTCTATATATATATATATATATATATATATATATATATATATATATATATATATATATATATACACACACACACAAGGATTCAAAAATATATATTTTTTTTTTACTTAAAATTGTAAAAAATCATGCACATTGTTTTTCTTATATATATGATTCAAAAAGTATATATATATATATACGCCAATTATATATATATATTTTTTTCAACATTTTTTTAGTTGATGTGGCAAACTGTAAAAAATCAAGCACATTGTATATATATATATATATATATATATATATGCACACACTTTAATTCATATACTTTTTAAAAAATATATTTTCTTTACATTTTTTATTTGTTCATATCAAAACACTTTTTGAAGCTATCGTTCCTTCCGTTTGCATTTTGCAGTCTTATGGAATTTTATGGAATTTGTTTTTTTTTTTATCATAAGAATCATCATCTCTAAAGGAGTTATTGTTTTCAGTTTCAGTATATCGTAGTAAGAGGTAAGAAACCTCTGCCATTCTCCTTTTGCCTCTTCTGCTCTCGCCTGCGCCCTTTCTTTTAATTTCCTCTCTTTACCTTTATCTCAGTCTGGTGTTTTCTTCCTTTAAAGGAGGCTTCCATCTGTTTCTTACAGGGCACTAAAACTCACCTCGCTCTCAGAGAGCAGGAGAGCGAAAGAGAAAGAGTTTGCTGTCAGTAAAAGAGAAGCCTTTAAACATGCCGAGCTTCTGACTCTGTCTCTCTCGCTTCCCCCTCTAACATCTGCCCTTCTCTCTTAGCAAGCACAAAATAAACAAAGCAGGCAGATCTGATTTGCCTCCTAAAACTCTGTGCAGCAGCAACAACCCAGAAAAAGACAGGCAGGATGCCAGTCATCAGAGTTAGAAAGCTGTAGGGCATTGTCAGTAAAAGCATTTCCAATGCCCCTTACACACACACTCCCACGCCGGCACGGAACAAAACGCTTATTTATCAACTTTCAGCCCTCTTCTAAAAAGTGACTACAACAGCACTACTGTGCATCCTTCCCCCCAACGCTCTCTCGCTTTTTCTCATTCTACAAATTTCAAGCCAAATAAACAGAACCGCGAGGCGCAAAGGGCTCTTTAAAATCCCACCGTAAACCCGGGCCGTATAGCCGACTCCACACTTTCGGGTCTTCTGAAATGGCACGGCCCCAATAATCCAGCGCCTCTATAACCCTGATGGCTCAGGTGCCACTCATTCTAAAGGGAAAGGCAACATTAATAAAGCGAAACAGTTCATCATTTACAGAAGGGTTAGAGACGCTATTATCTGATTGGCTCCTGTGGATGTTCGCTTTAAAGTATTACACTACAAGAGGAACAAGAGATTAATAAACGATATGTGATAGTTGTGCTACTGCGAGACAGTCGAAGGAGACAGAGATGAGCGTAAACAAATCAAGAAAATCATGTCATGCAGCTGAAATCCATCACAGTGATGCAGAGTTGTCTGAGACAGACATAAATCCATAGTTTAGATTAAATAGGAATGGATGCCTTCGCGGTAATCCACCGGTGACACATCTGCACTCTCTGCTCCAGTTAAGCGGGATTTAACTTCAACTTTGTGATGAGAGAACAAACAGAAAGCTCTTAACAAGAGCAAAGGTGAAAGAATAACGTTAGCCTGCGAGACGCAGTTATTAAAAAACAACAATACCACCAAAATATATTTAACATTTGTGGTGCATTCATGGGATCATTCTTTTCAGAAGATTAAAAAAATCGACTTGTGTCTGAAAGGCAGCAGCAGGTAATAAAATTAGATTCTCCTTCATGTCAAAACGAGTCAAAGTGCCTTTGAGAGCTACGGGCTCTCGGTTTTTCTTTATGACACACAACGGAAAACACCATGACAACCACGAGCAGCAGAAAGAGGCCAACTCAGAAGAGAATGACTCTGCGTTAAAGGAGCAATGGCAGAATTCACCTTTGTCTGGGCTTCTTAAATAGACAGACATGCTCTCAAGGATACGGACAAGTTAACAGGTTAAATATCAACGTTCTTTAAAGCTTCCAGTCCCGTGTGGAAACACGTGCGCCGCCGTGAAGCAGAAGTTGGGCGAAACTTGATTCATCCCGGTAACTTGACTCTAAAATGACTCTTTCAGATATGTTCAGTGCCTCTGTTTGTGGGGCCGTTTCTGAAATCGCATACTACACACATTCATACTATAATGAGCATGCTTTCTAGTGGTCACAAAGGAACTTATTTTGAGTTTTGCAATGAATGTGTCGCTGAATCATTCACTCAACTGATTCTTTTAAAACACCGGGTCATTCTCGAGCAAAACGAGTCTTATTATAATAAAATATCCTATTATAATACAGTCTGCGTTCAAGTCTACTAAGAGAAAAAATGTTTAGACATCATAAGCGTGACTTACATGATGAATAAAGTAGCCTGAGAGACCGAACAAGATAAGTTCATTCAGTGTCACACTTGAACTCGACTCGTGTGTTCTTCACATCCCGGACTCGAATGATATTTGCTCGCGGCGTAGTCAAATTTTAAACGCAGGAAAGGCTTCGAAAAGAGAAACTAAATGTAAAGCAGGACATTTGAGTCAGGAAATCAGTTATGCGATTCAAAAAAGAAAAACTTTAAATGTAAATCAGCACACGTGAGTGAACAAGAAAAACAATGGCTGGTTGTCACGTGAGACAGCTCAAACATGCATTCTAAATCACCGATCAATTCAGCTGCACGCAATTCAGCGTTTCAAGGCTTAAAGGCTGCTCTAAATGGCACCTTTCTTCACTAATGATAGGGGCGACCCTGACCCTCGGCCCTCGTGGCGTGGCTTTTTGCTGTGCTTTGAATGAGAAGAGCGTAATTTGGCCCAGCTGCTCCATTCCACATGTTTATTACTCTCTCCTCTCTGGCAAATCCCCGGCACCTGCTGCAGCACTGCATGCATCTTTATTTTTTCCCCACTTTTATATCACTAGTTTCCTATCCTATGGACTAAGCGATAAACAAGCCCCTATTTCGAGCGTTTAGCGCCTTTGGACAACCAAAATGAGCATTAGGATCAGTATATCGCAAACACCCCTGCTTGAATATGATAGGAATTAATCCTCGGATAAGATTAAACACTGATCTGTGAAGACCCAGATTTCATGATGCGGGTGAAAAAAGAGCGTCTGCATCCTCCAGATGATATATCATTTGTGTATAACGCTGAGCACATTGTTTAGTTGTGTTAACATGGCTGATTGAGAAAACTTGCAAGGATTCCCCCCACCACACAGATAGCAGCATCCCATTTTATTAAACACTGGAGGTTCCTGCGCAATTCTGCGCAATTTCCGCAAACAAATAGATAAGATCTTGTGAAAGTTATTACAAAACCAGTTTGTAGGCGAGCGAGATAAAATAAACGACTCCATGAATCAATGTTGCGCTCAGGTGACCTTTATTGTACACAGTGCTGAATCGTGACAATTGGATGTCGCTTAAATGCGGTAGGCGACCAACACAACATTAGCAGCAATATCTACACTTATGCTTAGAAATATATTTTGCTATGCATCTCAAACTTTGGTATATTTTCATACAAAATTAGTTGGGAATCTACAACTTAACTCAAATACCACGGCAGGTGTTGTGACGAATTTCGACCCCCTGCCAAATTATTACCCCCCCCCCCATACCTGATTGCCTAATCTTAACCCCACCCCAAATCCTAACCTTTCCCCCACACCTACTCTGAACACTAGGGGGGTCATAATCTAGCAGGGGGTCGAAATTCGGCACAACACTGGTAACAGAAAACAAGTACATTTTAAATTTTGTGCAAGATTTTTTTTTTTTTTTTTTTTTCAAATCAAATGTACTTGTTAAAAAATCATTATATTATCTTGCAGGTTCAGATGAAGAAGTATGATGGAAAGTGTTACAAGCCTCAAAGTGAGCAGATGTATATCAAATTAATAAAGAGAACCTGTTGATTCAGATGATATCTGAAAGTTTCATCATTTAACACGCATTAACACAAATCGCATTATAAACGAGAGTTGAAAATATCGTTTTGATCCTGTAACTCCTTTATATAGTGACTTACAACTTCTATCATCATCACCTCATGAGGGCAGTGCTCATATATGGTTATTTCACCCCTGTAGCTCTTGTTTAATTGGCCAAACTGATGGTGTTACACCTCACCCTGCTCTCCTCTACAGCACTGATAGTGGAATCGCAGGCTGTCTAAAGCCTCACACTATGAGAAGTTAGACACACAGTTAGTTACTTTTCTCATAGCACGAGGCTTCTGGCTCTAGGACAGCCATATTTAACATATATAACAACAATCACGCACATGGCTCACTGTGATTACCTTATCACATAACCGACTCTCAGATAATTCACGTTCACTTCGTCCACCATTTTGGTTGCAGGTGCTTTGATATTACACTTAATACATACAATGCAACAACAGTGAATCAGTAACACTGAGTAATACTGAGCAATACGAGACAGAGACGCATTAATCACTCATTAGAAATGAACAGGGGCGGGGATGGATGCAGAGAATGGGCGTTATTGCTTCAACTCTCATGACTTTTCTTCTGCGCATCTCACCAGGGGCGGTTGACATTTAAAGAGAGCATCTCTCCACTCTGTTTTCTGCAGCAGAAAATCAAATGGCCACCCCTCCTTCTCCTTCTTCTTCTTCTTCTTCCTCCTCCACGCCATTCGTGCACTCGGCCGGGAGTCCTGCGCTACGCCCATTGTTCGACCTTAATTACACAGAGCCATATGGAAGCAACTCCGTATGTGTGCCAAAAGATGGAGATTTTACACAACTACATGACAGTGAGCACTCACAGTGCGATCACGCCGAACCGGATCAATTATAAACACACAAGCACATAAACGAATGAAAGCTCCAAACGCGACGAAGTGTATTAAGGCATAAACAGTTTTGTCTAACGCACGCCGCGCGCATTAATCAGTGTTTCAGGCAGATGAGGAATATTGACAGTGCATTCCCGATTGATCTCGAGGATCTAACGCACGCACGATTTCTGTGCCAAAGTGAGAAAACAAATAGGCATCGCTGCGTTTGTTCAAGAGCGCCATAGCTGACTGTTTCTCCATCACTTTTCCCATGTCAACTCCACACACACACTCTCTCTTCCAGCATGGACACACTCACAACATCTCAGAAGCCGAAACAGAAACCAGCAAACATCTTAGTTCAAAGATGATAAAAAATCAATCATCGATCATACAAGTGCGATGAGGCTCAAATATGAAAATAAAGCGACACCCTTCAACGTGAAAGCCATTAACCTTGATCTGTAGGGCATCTCGGAATGGGATGATCTAGATATTCCTTGGCTAGCAAATGATATAATAATGCATTTAGTATATCATTTAACAACTCAACCCATGACTATAACCCATGAGGTCAGCTATATATCTCAAAGATCATTTGGTAATTATCAAAAAGAGCCAAAACTATTTATATTTCATATACTGTAAAGCGATTCTTGATTACCTGAGCGGGGAAAAGAATAATCCCGAAAGCTGCTCCGACAGACGCTTCTCTCGTCTTCGTCGTGTGTTCAGTACGCTGTGATACAGTTTGGGGTAAAATATCCCATTTATAGATTTTTCTAAAAGAAAACTAAACTCTACTTCAGTAGTATCCCGACAGATTCAGTGACAGCGGGAAGAGGTTCGGCTCTTCGCTGGTGCTGCTGCGGACGAGCGAGGATCCAGAACGGGGCGGTATGAACGCTACTTGTTTGTAAGCAAAAACATGGCTTCATTTGCCTTTGTCAGCGAGAAAACGTAATATTGACTTACCTTTCCCTCATGAGCCATTGTCCCCCACCTCCTCCCTCCGCCCTTTGCCATGACATCACGAAAGCTGTAGTAAAACCTACAACATCGATGGGCTGGGCTTTGAATATCCCCCCGCAATAACTCAACGGGCATGTGTACAGCCATGCACACTCTATTTCATACACTGTCTTTCTCAGTGCACACACACACACACACATGATCGCTCTCCCTCTCTAACACCCACACCCACGCACCTACTACAAGGGATTTATACAAGTTCTCCTTTGTGCCAGGAACAAGATAATCATAAAGGTTCTTTAACGGTTCAGCAGGAATATGATATCTCTCTATAGTTATTGAGTCGGTTCTATGGTTCATTGGAGATTAAAAACATTTTTTTTTATATTGCAATATATTCAAATCAATATATTTGCTTCTCAATCCTTTAAAGCACCAGTATGCTTTTCAAAAGGAGTAAAAAGTTATTTAAAAGGTCCTTCTATCGCATATGCAAGCTTTATTTTTAAGAGTAAAACGCTGTCGGATAAGTAAAAGAGCGAAAGCGTGTTTAAAACATCAAATATTCTTATAGTTCAGAGTGCGCGTCGGGTCGCTGTTACTTTAAATTCTAATAGCGTAAGCTGCTTAATTTACGCCCAGTGATTAATCTTTAATATTGCACAAAAGCATGCATATGTCGCTGGTGTTATCTGAACCCTCCCTCCTGACTCTTTCCGAATGGTACTGTCCAGTGCAGTGATTCACACAACACACATTTCATGGGCAATGCTCCATTAATAAAGTTAGCGGAATATATTATGATAAGACTACTGCCATTTATGTGTTATGCATATTATATATATATATATATATATATATATATATATATATATATATATATATATATATATAAAAGAGTGGGAGCAACAAATATTGTGATTTCAACACTTCTGTCTTCTTCACTCAAAACACCGAATGTAACTTGGAATGCCTCCTAAATGTTGCACACACCGCTGTTGTGCTTTGTTGTTTTGTAACCATTAGTGAAAATGACAACCATTCATTACAAGCCATTTGAGAATATTCTCCACAAATGCCACTCTTTATCTTCTGTCTCCATGCTGCACACGGGGGGAATTTTCAAAAAGCCAACCTTCGCCTTTCAGAAATTCTATTAAGTTCTTATCTCTTTGCGGCAGGCTCTTTTTTTGCTGTCCCATTGTTATGCATTGGAGCTGAAATCAATCACGAAGTGTCCACGCTGCATCAATATGATTTGAGTTGCCTCACTAACCGAGACACAATCCAATAAACAAAAGACAGAAGAGAAGCCAAACACACCTAAGAAATAAGTTACCATAAGTACTACTCAGAATGGGATTCACAGAAGCGAGAATGGGACACGGGTGTGATTGTTTTGCAGGAGTCTCATTGAAAACTTTGAGAATAAATGGTAAGCACAGTAAACAGAGGAAGCACATGTACAACAGTAGCGCTTCAGGACCCCAGACAGCGCTTTGGCCCAGCACCATGGACAGCGACCCGGGGGAAAATGACACTCCTGTCCGAGAAACATTACGGCTGTGGTGCGTTTTAACAGAAATGTTAGACGAAATAATAAGATATGAGACACTGTGCAATCATATGGAAAATAATAGGTTATAGAAATTGGTCAGTGTTCAGTTTTCAATAACTTCCAATAGGGTCGATATTTTGAGGGAATTCTGTCAAAAGTTTCTGGGCGGCTCGAGCTGCCTTAAGTTAGTTACTTAAAATACTTTTTAAACAAATATTTTTGTTGTATGCTAGAAGGCAAAAGAAAAAAAGTGATACATGACGACCGTGTTTATGTATGATCAGCTTATGATGTTTACCAGAACAGGCGAACGGGCCTACTCTTCGCATGAATAGAAATTGAAATCTAACTTTTTTTATTCCAAGGACAAATGCTATTGTTTGTTCAGAGATTGTATTTTTTTTTTTACATTTTCATGCAATCTAACTTTTGTGGCCACTCAAATGCTACAATATTATATCAAATATATGTAAAATGTTTTCAGTATTATGCATTACAACATCTGTTTGCATTTATTTAACCTGACAATCATTTCTGTCATTTAATTGTCAGTTTTAAGAGCTTAATTTCTTTAAATCAAATCGAAAAAGTGTTGCAGGCTGTAACTTTGACACCACTTTATCTTTATACATTTAAATAATCAATTAAGCATAACGTTAACGAGTATTTGGGCCTAAAACAGCATACTTGTGGCCCTCTTGAATGTTAGCCAGTTGAGTAAATTCAAAAAGTCACAACTGAATTACAGCTGTTGAGTGTCATAAACAATGGTTTTAATATCCTCAATATCCAGAACTGTCCAATCGCGTTGCAACAATCCACATTCTTTATCGCGGTGTCTCATTTAGGATATCTGTATAAATATTGCATAAGGGAGTGAGTTGAGAGAGAGGGCCGGAGGGGCCCCAGACTCCGAGAATGGCCTTAACAGATGGAACAAGCTGACAGACAACAACAGAAAGAGTCTGAATGCGCCTCTGGGCTGGTATTGTGTCCGCCACAGTCCCCCGGGAAACAAACCGCCCTTTGTCTAAACACTTCAGCAGCTCTGAAGTTAAAAAAAGGTCTAGACGAGGTTCCTGAAAGTTATGATTTGTATAGTTCTATATATAGACCTCAACATGACAATCTTTCAACACATGCCTAAAGCGACAGAGAACTATAAAGCCTCACAATAGCGAGTAAATCTGACATGTATTCCGATAAACACTAGAATATGGTCCTTAAACGAATAGTGAGATAAAACACTGTTCATATGAGGCGAATAAGACCAAATAAATGCCAAATCTCATATTCGAGCAGTCTTTTTAGACACCTGTTAATCAAAACTTTTCCGTCGTGTACAGTTAAAACAGCCAATCAGGAGAAGTTGAACTGACCTAAAAAAGTCCCACACAGCTTCATGGTTGCGGCTCCGAGTTTCCCATAAGCGTCTGGCAAGTCCTGAGAAAGTAAACTTGAGTGGAAAAGTTGAGGACAAAATTACTACAACTTCTCTTTGAAAGGAGCGAAGGAGGGGTGCCGGCTGACGTCAGAATCCTGCCCAGCCAATCAGAGACCAGCATGTGGGTAATTGTATCCTACCTCCGCGAAACTCTCAGCCAATCAAATCACTTGTCTTCAGTTCTCCACAACAAAGCCTGTAGAATGCCAGCAGAAGGGACTACCGGCAGCTGTGCGCTTTCAGCAGGAAGTTTCCCAACAATGCGGGAGAAAGCAGGCAGTCGCTATAGCTGTATCACACTTTAGAAGAGTTTTGGTGAATTTGTTTTGACTGTGAATCTCTGTTCATCTGTTCAGTTTAACCCCCCCTGAAATTTACTTCTGCATTAATTATATAGGCTATTTAGGTTAATTTTCAGTGTCATAATCACACATAGATCCACTCACGCTCACTCAAATCTTACCAAATGTCTTCCTCATAATATTTATAGCTTCCTCTCCATCCTGTGTGCATGACATTTAATCTGGCATTTAACAATAAAAAACACTTTAACAATTACTCAACCTCAGCTGGTTATGTTTTGTAAGAGAACATCATTTTTTTTTAAGAAATTGCACATAAGAGTATAATAAATAAATTATGAATTCAGAGTAGTAGGGCATGTTTGTATTTAGACAAAGTGAGAATACAAGTGTGTTTGAACTTAAAGCGTTTATGATTCATTTCTATTAATCTTTTATAAAATTAATTCTATTAACTAAAACATTTTTCTTTTTATATAGGAAATTCATGTTAAAACTTCAAAAGTTAGTGTATTTGTTTATTTAAGGAGACAACAGCATCAATGAAGAGCCTGAGATGCAGGGTTGCCAGGTTTTCAACTAACTGTAGCCCAATCACGTTTCAGGGGGTAAAATCTGTGTTTTTGGTGGGGTTTGGTGTTTTACTGTGCATATTTTTTTAATCAAGCCATAATTTCGACAAATTAAAGTAAATAAAGTAAGTAATAATGTAAACTTTATTGTGTGTCACATATTAGACCCAATAATTGATACAAATTTGGAACCAAAAATTATTCAGACACTGTCATTAATTACTCACCCTCATGTCGATCCACACCCGTAAGACCTTCGTTCATCTTCAGAACACAAATTAAGATATTTTTGATGAGATCTGATGGCTCAGTGGGGCCTCCATTGACAGCAAGATAATTAACACTTTCAATGTCCAGAAAGATACTAAAGACATATTTAAAACAGATCATGTGACTACAGTGATTCAACCTTAATGTTATGAAGCAAAAAGAATACTTTTTGTGTGTCAAAAAAACAAAATAACGACTTTATTCAACAATATCATTTTGAATCAGTAGTTCAGAGCATGCATCAAACTGCCAAAGTCACGTGAACCATTGAACCATTTCGAAACATTTCAAAACACTTATGACGTAACGAAGCCTCGTTTTACTGAAATCATGTGATTTTGGTGCTCTGAACCACTGATTCGAAACAAAAGATTCGTAAAGCTTCATGAAGCAGTGTTTTGAAATTGGCCATCACTAGATATTGTTGAATAAAGTCGCTATTTTTTTTTGTTTTTGGCGCACAAAAATATTCTCGTCGCTTTATAACATTAAGGTTGAACCACTGTAGTCACATGATCTGATTTAAATATAACTTTAGTAGCTTTCTGGGCATTGAAAGTGTTAATAATCTTGCTGTCAATGCAGGCCTCACTGAGCCATCGGATTTCATCAAAAATATCTTAATTTGTGTTCTGAAGATGCATGAAGGTCTTACGGGTGTGGAACAACATGAGGGTGAATAATTAATGACAGAAATTTCATTTTTGGGTGAACTAACCCTTTAAGTGTTATCTGACATTATCAAGATTAATGTTTTCTGACACAGTTTAGCTCGCAGATTTCGTCATATTTTATTACCATTTTTTTTCAACTATAGTGAATAAACTGTATTAATGAATGAAATGTTCAAGGTGTCTGAATAAATTCTGGTTTGACTGTATGAAATTTGCAAGTAAAAAAAGAAAAAGCAGTCCAATTGATGTTTAAAATCAATTTCCATTACAGAATGATGCTAAACACAACAGGCCATTTGAGATGTGCTGGAAACGACACTGTGGTGGAAATGAGTGACTTATAAGAAATAACAAATAAGACTATTCTCCTGTGATGCATGTATTACCGCTGTAAGAGTGTAAAAAGGGTAATTTAAGTGCATGTATGAGCCTAAATGCTTGTAAGTGAAGCATTTAGAAAAAGCCTGTCCCGTGTGGCCCTATTCTCTTTAAATTTCTCTCTGAGACTGAATTTCATCTTTATGGGGCATTAAGAGAATACCTGTGTATTATTTCACAGTCAAGATTTAAACCGCAACAAAACTGTGGGAAACAGAAAGCAGCCCAAGAGTGAGAATCATCTGGTTTTCAATGGAATTATGACTCCTTCTTTGAGGAAAAAAAAAAAGAATTCTCCCTTCCTAATTCGCTCACTCTTCTCTTGCACTCTGTTACATCATTAACACATACCTCTCCTTCAACCTCTTTCAAATGTGAAGCACCCGCTAACCCAAAACAAACAATGTCCAGGAAATAAACGTCTGCATCGAGCGAGAGGGAAATGAGCAGCATAAGTGAAGGGTGTGGAAGTCCCCCAGTGGGTTTGGCAGGGTCTGGGCTCTCCTTTAGCAGATGGCTCCTCTGATAATCGTGTCCTCTCCAGGCCCATCTCCATGCCCCGACTCCGCGTTGCCATGGCGAGGGGGCCGGCAGAGAACATGTAATGCATTTGCTGCTTATTAAATTTGCCTTCTGACAAAGAGAGGCTCTCACTTAAAAATGAGAGCAGGCCCGGGCAGAGAAGAGCAGGCCCGATTCTCTTTATCGCAGACTACCAGACGCCCTGCTGTATTCTTCCACTACGGCATACACTCATTGACCTATTAACTTCACGGCTGCCTCCTCCCCCCACGCTTATGAAGGTCTACGCGGCCCCCTTTAGGGCTTCTGTGGAGTGAGGGTCTGTGCACCCCTTTGCCTGTGACCCCCCCGACCTGTCGACATCATTGCTGCGCATGAGAGAGAGTTGGAGAGGCCGTCGCTGAACCGTGATGTGCCCTACAGCTGTCTGCGGCAGCACAAAAAGAAAAGAGAAAGACAAGAAAGAAGTGAACGTATGCACACACAGCCTGGAAAGTGCATGAGCATGAGCGAGTGATGGGGAGTGAAACGTGAAAAGCAGGGCTGTACAGATGACTCAGAGTTGCTGAGGCTGAGAACGGGAAATAATGCTGATTAACTGCAGTCTAAGAAGCGTGACGCTGAACGTGTGGAGACATGCGGGAGAAGTGAGAGTACTGATCAATTAAACTAGTCAACATTTCTGATGGTTAGAACATTTTAAACAAGCCCACATACAACCATACTAAATCTGATGCTACTACATTTTTTTAATGTGATTGTGATCATTTAGAGGGACATCAAAAACTTTACATAAAACTTATGATTGAGACTCTAAATTAAAACAACAGACAGACAGACAGACAGACAGATAGATAGATAGATAGATAGATAGATAGATAGATAGATAGATAGATAGATAGATAGAAATGAATGATAGACAGACAGATAGACAGATAGATAGATAGATAGATAGATAAAAATGAACGATAGATAGATAGATAGATAGATAGATAGATAAAAATGAATGATAGACAGACAGACAGATAGATAGATAGATAGATAGATAGATAGATAGATAGATAGATAGATAAAAATGAACGATAGATAGATAGATAGATAGATAGATAGATAAAAATGAACGATAGATAGATAGATAGATAGATAGATAGATAGATAGATAGATAGATAAAAATGAATGATAGACAGACAGACAGACAGACAGATAGATAGATAGATAGAGAGATAGAGAGATAGATAGAAAATGAACGATAGATAGATAGATAGATAGATAGATAGATAGATAGATAAAAATGAATGATAGATAGATAGATAGATAGATAGATAGATAGATAGATAGATAAAAATGAATGATAGACAGACAGACAGATAGATAGATAGATAGATAGATAGATAGAGACATAGATAGATAGATAGATAGATAGATAAAAATGAATGATAGACAGACAGACAGACAGATAGATAGATAGATAGATAGATAGATAGATAGATAGATAGATAGATAGATAGATAGATAAAAATGAATGATAGACAGACAGACAGACAGATAGATAGATAGATAGATAGATAGATAGATAGATAGATAGATAGACAGATAGATAGATAGATAGATAGATAAAAATGAACGATAGACAGACAGATAGATAGATAGATAGATAGATAGATAGATAAAAATGAACGATAGATAGATAGATAGATAGATAAAAATGAATGATAGACAGACAGACAGATAGACAGATAGATAGATAGATAGATAGATAGATAGATAGATAGATAAGAACGATAGACAGACAGATAGATAGATAGATAGATAGATAGATAAAAATGAACGATAGACAGACAGATAGATAGATAGATAGATAGATAGATAGATAAAAATGAACGATAGACAGACAGACAGATAGACAGATAGATAGATAGATAGATAGATAGATAGATAAAAATGAATGATAGACAGACAGACAGACAGATAGACAGATAGATAGATAGATAGATAGATAGATAGATAGATAGATAGATAGATAGATAAAAATGAACGATAGACAGACAGATAGATAGATAGATAGATAGATAGATAGATAGATAGATAAAAATGAACGATAGATAGATAGATAGATAGATAGATAAAAATGAATGATAGACAGACAGACAGACAGATAGATAGATAGATAGATAGATAGATAGATAGATAGATAAAAATGAACGATAGACAGACAGATAGATAGATAGATAGATAAAAATGAACGATAGATAGATAGATAGATAGATAGATAAAAATAAATGATAGATAGATAGATAGATAGATAGATAGATAGATAGATAGATAGATAAAAATAAATGATAGATAGATAGATAGATAGATAGATAGATAGATAGATAGATAGATAGATAGATAGATAGATAGATAGATAAAAATGAATGATAGACAGACAGACAGACAGACAGACAGACAGATAGATAGATAGATAGATAGATAGATAGATAGATAGATAAAAATGAACGATAGATAGATAGATAGATAGATAGATAGATAGATAAAAATGAATGATAGATAGATAGATAGATAAAAATGAATGATAGATAGATAGATAGATAAAAATGAATTATAGATAGATAGATAGATAGATAGATAGATAGATAGATAGACAGTTTTTGTTAATATTTTTAAATATTATTTGTTACTATATTTTCATTTTCATTTTATTTGAAGTTGTGTTTTTGTAATTTTTATTAGATTTTTTAAAAATATATCCCTATAGTTTTAGTTAAAGTTTTAGTTTATTTAGTTTTAGTTATTTTAGTACTTCAGCTTAAACTAAATGAAAAAAAAAGAAATGTTGCCATGGCAACTAGCTGAAATAAAACATTTTATTTTATTTGATTTCATTTTTATTCAATGATAATAACCCTGGGTAACAGACTCTCGTGCGGCATTGCTTTAGTAGAGGTAGAGTCCTCCCCCTTCGTACACAAGTCCATCCATGCTCACAAGAACAAGTTTGGTCTTTGTTTGAGTTCAGTGTCCATCACTGTCTGTTTATTTTCTCCAAAAAGCTTACAGGGTGAAATGCCTTTTTTTTTTGCCCCAATCTTTGCAGAATCCCTCCTCCTTCACAGGCGCATTCATTCACACTCACACAACCCAGTGTGGTCTGGGTGCCAGCCTACATGATCGTCATCCCCGATCTCACAGCATTGGGTTTGGAACCCCAGCGCCAGTCAGAGGAGGGTCAGAGGTGCCAGAGGGCACAGAGCCACAGTCTGTCTGCCTCCCTCCTCCCTATCCCCCTCTCTCTCACTCTCTCGCTAGGACATGTCCTTCCCCACCACCCCCAAAACCACTTTTCCTCCATCTCTCGCCCCTCCTTTCCCCCCCGTCCGCTGCAAGCCCAATGGCTGGGTGATGAGTAAACACAGACAGAGCTCCGCAAGCACGGCCCGGCTTGCTGCCTCATTACAATCACAAAGAGCTGCCACACTTTTGGGTGGAGCCTGTGGCCGCGGGAGGCTCTGGGGCCTTTAAGTGAGTGGCATACTTAATAGGCTTTGTGTAGGAGAAGAAAAGAGAGTGAAAGGGGAGAGAAAGAGAGCAGGCCCAGCTGTCACGGCACACTAGATATCAGTCTGCCACAGAAACACTCTTCCACTTTTTACCCCTCCCTTTTTTTTTTTCTTTTGCTGAGGTAAGGTTTTAGACGCACAGGAAACGGAGAGTCTGAAGGGGAAAAAAGAAAAGACATGAACACATATGTGCTCCCTCACACACACACACACACACACACACACACACACACACACACACACACACACACACACACACACACACACACACACACACACACACAAAAGAGCTGTGTGGGCAGTATATGGATCAAATAATGCCTTTCTGGCTGAATGTTCTACATTCTGTTGCGTTACACATCAGAGAACTGAACTCTCTGACAGAAAATGCTGAACAAAACATCTCCCTGAAGAACAACTTTCTCATTCAGTCATGACTATGAAAGGAATAAAACAGCTTTAAAAAGCTCAAACATGAAGTTTTGTATTCGGAGACATCAATCTTTAGACATAAAACTGGATATCAAATCAAAGTTTCTGAAAGTGAGTAGCTGACATGAAATCCTTTTGGGAAGTTGACGTTTTGTGATGTGACAAGCTCTACTCCATCAAAAACTATTTTAAACGGCATTTTCTCTCTTTTTTTTTTGCTAATTATTTTGCATGCAGCCTAATATTACATAGAAAATTTGTATTTTAAAACATTATTGTGATAAAAATAGTCAAAAACTTAATAAAAAGGTCATCAGTTACAGGAAGACTTATGATTTTTATTATATCATATACATTTTAAACTAAAAACTTGATGTTAATTAAAAAAAGTTATTGGAATGACTTCAATTTTGATTTAATTAAAGTAATTTAATTTTAAATTGTTTAACGTTATATATTTGATACTTGTATATCTAATGATTTAATATTTTTCTTTTGATTTATTACTCAATAAAAGTTTATTCTACACTGTAAAAAAGAATTGTTTAATTTAAAAAAGTAAGTTATCTCGTTGCCTTAAAATTTTGAGTTCTTTGAAATTAAAAATGTAAGTTAATATAATGAAAGCGACTGGTTTAATAAACAGAAACTCAAAATGTTATGTTATCTGAAGCACATTAATTATTGAAGTTGATTTGACAAAAGAAAAAAATGTTGTGATAACAAATCATGATTTTTTTTACAGTGTAGAGGTTTTTTTTTTTTTTTTTTTACATTTTTTAAATTTATTTTTAATTATTATCATAATTATTATTTTTAAAAGTCATTACCTAATCAAGTATTTAATAATAAAATAGTTGACAGTAGCCTAAAAATGACACACAAACATCACAACAAAGATCGCGGGATACAAAGTTCATTTTTAATTCCCAAATCGACAGACACTCAGACAGAGTAAACCCATATTTAGGTGTACATATGCTGGGACACAATAGTCTGTGTTTGTGAGCTGCTGCTCAAAGCAGGTGGCGAAACCCAGAAATGTGTGCTGTTGTTTGTATAATCTGTGTGATTGTGGTGGGCTGCTGCTAAGCCCTGCTAAATCAGCTTAGCACATGTCCTGCCGTGGAGGAGGCTTGTTTTAAAGACCCCCCTCCCGAACCACCCGTCCTTTAGGAGCGCGAGAGAGGAGTCCAGACACTGAATCAAAGATTATTCTCTGTGGATGACGCTCCTCACATCTCAGAGGACTCCCAAGATGCACATACGGCCAGACATTAGGTGGATGCGTGTGTTTTTGTGTACATACATGTAATTATAAAGATATAAAGATCATTTTTCATTCTTGTTTAAGTAAAGTTACTTTCTATAATCAACATGAAAATTGTTAATTATTATTTTTTAAATTTACAAGTAGAGTTGATCTTTGAGATTTATGAGGAGCAAGAATGCCACTAAAGTCATGAAACGTAAAACTTGGGATGGTCTAATATTGTTTTAATTAAAGCAATTCAATTAGAATGTATATTATTTAATGTTATGTTATGTAATGTTGTTTTGGTTATTTAACAAAAACAGTTTAATCTACAAAGATTTTACAGATTTAAAAACATTTTTTAAATTGTTTATTTATTTTTTTTATTTTGTTTTGTTGTATTTTACTTTGATTATTTAATAATTATTTATCATTTTATTGTAAATAAAATAATAAAAAGTTGTATTTTTATATTCCATAATGATGATTTAATATTTTCTTTTGTTGTTTTTGCTTATTCAACCAAAACACTTTACTCTATTTTTTAAATTATATTCAATTTTTGTATTTTTTATTGTATTTTATTTTATTTATTTGACTGTTGATAATTTATTATTTTATAAGTAGGGTTGATCCAGGGATTCACGAAGAGCAAAAATGTCACTTTTACTACCTAATTTTTACGTAATTTTGTTTAAATTAAAACAATTTAGTTTCTTTTAATAATACTATTTATACTTTTCTTTTGTTGTTTTTGTCATTCAAGTGTACTTTATTTTTTTTTACTTAAAATATGATTTTTTTTAAAATTTTTATTTGTATTTATATATACATAAATCAAAATTTACAAGCATGACAAACATTGTCATTTTTGTTTTGCGAAGGCATTAAAATACAATAAAAATACTGTAATTATAATTATAATTATAATTTTTTATTTACACTTTGCATTTTTTAAAACTTTTTTATTATATTTGGCAATACAAATGTACATTTTTTTGTCATGCCCAGAAAGCATAGTACATTGAAAGAGATATGAGGGGTTATAAAAACCCTTCTTGTAAAGTTGTAAATCCCTGACACTCAACTCACTCCGTCCGCATCACCAAGACCCCCTAAACCCCCCGTCGCTCCGCCGCACTACTCCAGACAGGAACAGAGGAAGAATTAAGACAAGAGTGAGTGAACGTGTGAATGAAAGGGGGACACCTGGAGCAAGACCCTGCAGTGCTCGACACTGAGGGGTATTGTAGACTAATAACAGGGCCGGAGTGTGTGTGTGTAAGTGTGTGGTTGCCTAGGTAACGGGACTCAGCTGATTGTAGGGTTATGGGGTGTGGAGGGGGTGCTTGTTTTGGAAAGCATCTGTATGCAAATGTCATTATGGTATAGAGATGTTTGGAGAGGCCACAGAGAGAAGAAAGGGAATGGAGAGATGAATAAATGGATGGAAGGACGGATGGATAATATCTACAGAAACTCTCCAGTGACGGATGCTGCTGGTTGTAATCTAAATCCATCAAGAAAATAAGACACTTCACTTAAAAGGCCTCATACAACATCATATTAGCAGACTTCTTCTGAAAAGATTCTGCAACAATATCCGTTCATAATGAACCTGCATTACAAAACGCCATTTATCTTTGAGGCGCTGCCTGATAAAAATAGAAATGAAACTTTATATTAGATTAGGCATAAGATCTAGTGTCGAGTCCGAGTCCTTAACAACATAAGGATTCGACTGTACTTGAATCTGTTCGAGGACAAGACCACCCGAGTGCATCCAAGTTCATTCATGATTGCAGTCCAAGTGATTAGTGATTCAAAAACATAAAGCATGATCAGTGTAGTCGAATCGTGAATAATGAATCTAATGAATCAGATTATTTTTAGTGAATCAGAAACATAAAGCATGATCAGTGTAGTCGAATCCTGAAGAAATTAATCTAACGAATCAGATATTTTTAGTGAATCAGAAACATACAGCGTTATCAGTGTAGTCGAATCCTGAAGAAATGAATCTAATGAATCAGATATTTTAGTGAATCAAAAACATAAAGCATGATCAGTGTAGTCGAATCCTGAATAAACAAATCTAATGAATCAATTCTTTTTAATGAATCAAAATCATACAACATGATCAGTGAAGTCGAATCCTGAAGAAATGAATCTAACAAATCAGTTATTTTTAGTGAATCAGAATCATACAGCGTTATCAGTGAAGTCGAATCCTGAAGAAATGAATCTAATGAATCAGATATTTTAGTGAATCAAAAACATAAAGCATGATCAGTGTAGTCGAATCCTGAATAAACAAATCTAATGAATCAATTCTTTTTAATGAATCAAAATCATACAACATGATCAGTGAAGTCGAATCCTGAAGAAATGAATCTAACGAATCAGATATTTTTAGTGAATCAAAAACATAAAGCATGATCAGTGCAGTCGAATCGTGAATAATGTATCTAATGAATCAGTTATTTTTATTGAATCAAAAACATACAACCTGATCAATGTAGTCGAATCCTGAAGAAATGAATCTAACAAATCAGTTATTTTTAGTGAATCAGAAACATACAGCGTTATCAGTGTAGTCGAATCGTGAATAATGAATCTAATGAATCAGTTATTTTAGTGAATCAAAAACGTAAAGCATGATCAGTGTAGTCGAATCCTGAATAAACAAATCTAATGAATCAATTCTTTTTAATGAATCAAAATCATACAACATGATCAGTGAAGTCGAATCCTGAAGAAATGAATCTAACGAATAAGATATTTTTAGTGAATCAGAAACATAAAGCATGATCAGTGTAGTCGAATCCTGAATAAACAAATCTAATGAATCAATTCTTTTTAATGAATCAAAATCATACAACATGATCAGTATAGTCGAATCCTGAAGAAATGAATCTAATGAATCAGTGTTTTTAATGAATCAGAATCATACAGCATGATCAGTGTAGTGGAATCCTGAACAAATGAATCTAATGAATCAGTTCTTTTTAGTGAATCAGAAACATACAGCATGATCAGTGTAGTGGAATCCTGAACAAATGAATCTAATGAATCAGTTCTTTTTAGTGATTCAAAAACTTAAAGCATGATCAGCATAGTTGATCCCTTAACAAATAAATCTAATGAATCAGTTCTTTTTAGTGAATCAAGAACATACAATGTGGTCAGTGTAGTCCACAAATGGATCTTTTTCTAAACTGTGAGACTTAAATCCGTGTAGTTATTTATTTACTTTGTTAATTATATATATATATATATATATATATATATATATATATATATATATATTTTATTTTTTTTTTTTATTTTTTTTTTTTTCCAAAATCCATAGAACTATACTAAAATAAAATAAAAAAATCATTAATGGAACTATTAAGGAACCAGAAGGAATCGTTATATTCAGAAGAACCTGAATCATTAGATTCATTACGATCCCCATCCCTATTCGTGAATCAGAAGCTGAACAGAAGCATTTTCACCTTAATAACAGTGCCTTTTAATTTAATGCAACAATTAATGTAAGCACAGATTTATGAAGGATTCACACAGAAATTCATTCTGCTTGTGTTTCATGAATGAGGCCTGTTTTTGTTGCTATTGTGTAATTTTGTTTAATTTATCCCACCTACGGAAGTAAACTCCGAAATCAAATCAACAGTGTTCCTTTATGGCTCCGCTAATCTCTGCCAAAGTAATTTGATTTTCCTACGCACAATAAAAAAAAAAAACCATGATGCAACCAATACCTTTGGCACTAATTCAAGCAATGATATTTTTTCCAGAGCAGCAACAAATGCTAATAATGTGCAGCAGCTTTTAACTCTTCGTACAAGGAAGATTTGTATGGAGTGAGTCATTACCTAACAGCTTTTTTCATCCGCGATAGCTATTTAATGACAGGTAGCCGAAAGAGGCTTTTTCGTTCCTTACAAGGAAAAGAAAGTAGCTGTATGCAATGAAAGCGCTGACGTGAATAGTTTTACACACACTTCCAATGAAATCCTTTGGTGAGATGTATCTCCACAGAGAATGAGGGAGAGAGAAAGACAGCAGCAGGTTTTTTTTTATGTGCTGCTCTCACTTAATGTACTCAGTAGCAGTGCCTGATGGGTAATTACAATAGTCACAACACAGATGGAGGGCAGTGTCACCATGGCCTTAAGCACGGCGGCCAGATGAATAAGCGATGACACACTCCTGAATGCCTATTTCCCTGTAACAAACGGCAACATCATTAAAATCTACACTTGGAAAACACATCTCGTCCTGTTCCTGCCCTCCATTAACATAGTCTGACTCTTTATATTTGTATTTCTCCTCACATTTACCCTTTGTTCGGTTCTCGCTCAAAACTTCTTTTGACAAAATCTCTATCGGAGACCGGATGCAGGTACTGCACAGACGGATTTGCCCTCTCTCTCTTTTTGCATCCCTCTCATCAAAGCTTTTGTCCAGGTTAAGGTCTTAAGATAGACGTAAAAAGAGTCAGAAAGAGAGAGAGACTTTTGAATAATTCATGGTGGCCTATAATGAAGCACAGTCCACTCTTTAAAGTGTTTGGTGTGTAATGGAGTTTCAGACACACAGCTATCATTTTCTCTTAATGGCGCTTTCTGGGCTGCTTGCTGTGACCCTCTCCGCACACACACACACCAGCAAAGGCGATTACCGACAGCTGCTGGAGTTTCGAAGTGGCCAAAGTGGGCAATTTTCTCAATGCCATTTAAACAACAAACACAGCAGCGTGTTTAAAGAGAAGAGCGGATGGTGGGGGGTGAGAAACGAGGAGGAGTCTGAGAGAAAGAGAAGGTGATGTTGGCCATTGTAATTCAGGACGAGTGAGAAAGCGTGCGCAGCGGGGGGTTCATTAGGAGAACTCCAGGTTGAGTGTGTACATGTTCACATCTGGCCTGAAGTTGACTGCATCTTGTGCACAAGCTGCTCGGTGTTCGTATCTCTGTGATTCAGTCTCCACGTGTGCGCTTGTGCCATGTGTGACAGCAACACGGAATAATTACACATCCCGCGCCTTTACAGTCAACATGCAACCCATTTTACTTCTGTGCCGTGACATTTCTGAATGCGAGAGGATATTCAAAAACATTTGCAAAACAATTTCTGAATTAAAATGAATCTTGATATTTTTTTTTTTAAGTAAAAATGTCAGGGTGATACTGTCCTGATATCATAATGAAGAAAAGAATGAGAAAAGAAGAGGGGAGGAAATTAAATTAAATTAAATTAAATTAAAATTTGAGATTTTGTTTTTTTTGTATACTGAAACAAAGTCATGTGGAACATAAAACAGGATATGATATCATTGAGAGGACCCCTGCAGGCCCTCATGACCAGTGCATTACAAGTAACTTGAGTTATGTAATCAGATTACTTTTTCAAGTAACTAGTAAAGTAATGCATTACTTTTTCAATTATTCAACTATTCTATTTCATTATTCACCTTTATTGACTGACAGCTCTCCTGTCCTCATGTTGAGAGAATAAAGCACAGATGTGTTGTGTGCGCTGTGTGAACATGATGTTATTGTAGTTCTGGAGTAAATGTGAACATGCATTCACTCAGCTCACTTGCACGAAAACATTCAGTATTCCTCAAAATGAATAAAATGTGTGAAATGCAGCCTCAGAATTTTACGCAAACCTGTAATAATTAAACATATTAAATTACACAAATATACTTTATGTATTTAATCTCACTTTATTAATCAATGCCTTTTCTGCTGACCTTCAATGATCCAATTTATCTATATTAATAAGCAAAAATTACTTTATACTAGAAATAAGAGTGTTGAACTTCCATCTCCTGCATCCTATTTTTCTTTAGGATGGCAGCACAGCTGAAAGGTTTGTTTGAGCTGCGCCCTCTACTGTACAGGAGTAAATGTGCATTTCCTTCAATCTGAGGCTTATTCATTTCACTTTTGGTGTGAAAGGGCCTTTACATTTGCCAAAAATGCTGTTATTAAAAAAAACAAACAAGCAAGCCCAGCCCAGGAGAGAAAAAGTAACGCAAAAGTAAAATAATGCATTACTTTTCATAAAAAGTAACTAAGTAATGCAATTAGTTACTTTTTTATGGTGTAACACAATATTGTAACACATTACTTTTCAAAGTAACTTTCCCCAACACTGCTCATAAAAAATAAGAGCCCATAAACATGTATACGCAAAGCTTTTGTATTGTATAGGCATTTCGCCCCAGACGGATCCAGCGTTTTGGGAGCCTGAAACCACTATTTTTTGAAACCGGATCCCAGAGTGGATGAATCTGAAAAGACACCCTTGTGTTTTCGTGTGTACAGCCAATCTGTATATTTTGTGAAACGATGATGTCATCACCCCACGTCTCGACCCGCTAACAGCACAAAACAGCAACACTTTGGTAACACTTTATTTTTCAGTGTCCTTGTTACACATGTTACATGTAGTTACAATAGTAATAACTATAAATTATGCATAATTACATGCAACTAACCATAAACCAAACCCCAATCCTAACCCGATAGTAAGTACATGTAATCAATTATTAACAAGCAGTACTTAAACGAGTAATTACACTGTAACACGGATACCTTAAAATAAACTGTAACACTTGTTACAGTGTAATTCCACAAGTACGTATCGACTGATATTAATTAACAACATGTGCTTAACCCTCTATGGTACGCAATATGATATCAATGAGGAAAAAATTATTTGTGTTGTTTTTCCTGCTTAAAATTGGACACTTTAACAATATCAATAAACATTTTCATAATTTTTAAATGTATTTAATTTTTATAAGTTTGTTGCCTCGTACCACAATGGAAAAATGTAAACATTTGGCATTTTCATGTAGAAAAAAGAAATATATTTATTGAAAACATTCATTTCTTTAACTAGACACTTAAACAAACAAATTTATCTAGTTTTTAATGTATTAAAAGTTTCATATTTAATAAAAAGTAACATTTTATATCCAGCTGTTGCCCTCAGGCAACACTGTACCATAGTGGAATGCAAGTATTACCAAAACCATCATATTTTTTATGTTATTATATTAAATTATCATATCCATCTTCATCCTCATCTCCATCTTCTCTCTCACCCTCAGTATCTCCCTGACGGATTGTCACTATGATTTCATCTTCCTCATCACAGTATGACCCCTCATTAACTCCTCATCCTCACCCTCATCAGCTGCCAGTGTTACCTGTGTTTTATACGTTTCTGAAGTGCTATAGAAAATGTGCAGATCATAATATATGCAGATATAGTATGTGAATTAGTATTCTTATAAGTACATTACAAAATCATGTGAAAATGCCAACATATTTAGATAATTCTAACTCTTTTCCTTACAAATATGATACATTTGTATTGAAACCTATTATGGCTGTATGGCCTTATGCGATTCCATTATGGTACAATGTTGCCTTGAGGCAACACACAGTTTTTTGTAATTTTCTCTAAAACTTTTGATGATATTTAATGTAAATTACTTAAAAATACGTCTTTACTTGCCAGTGAAGGTGACTCATATTTTTTGTGGGTGATTAAATGGTTACAAACAAGTGAAAAAACACTTTTCAATGGAGAAAATATGGAGTTATGTGATATGTGCACAGGTGCAGAAACAGGACACAAAATGGACCCCTGTTGGTCATGTTTTGGTCTTTTTTGCACTTTTATTGATTAGTATTTGAGTTATTCTGTACTGAGATATGCTTGATCAATCAATTTGTGCTTTATTTTATTAAAAACAAACTAAAATATACCATGTTGCCTGGAGGCAACACAGTACCATAGAGGGTACGGTGTTTTTAGAGAAAATTACAAAAAACTGTGTGTCTATACATGTCTATAGGTTTAGGGTTTTTGTTGTAGTTGTTTGTAATTATGCATGTTTAATCTTTCTTATTATAGTAAATGCATGTAACGTGTAACAAGGACACATTAAAATAAAGTGTTACCAGATTTATATTGTTATTTTTTTATTATGGACACTTATATGTCACTGACCCAGATGCAAACCCATTTAAAAAAATCATGCACCATCGATTTAATGCACAACAAGACAAGGAATGTACATTAGCAAAGTAAATATGGTCAATTTTGATTTCATGTTGACTTTAAACTACAGGTCTTTGGTATCTAAAAATCAGCATCAGGGAAATACAGGCTGTAAATCCCCCAGCATGACCCTCCCGGTGGAAATAACAGCTTTGTTTGGTCAGTGAAGGGGCAGCAGATTGTGTGGAGACTTCCAAACTAAACTAATCCCTTCCTAGAACACCGAACAGCTGTTCTAGTGCGGCGGTCAACACCAAACCCCACACACACACACCTCCGAAGGCTAATATTTGCTCGATTGATGCTGCTGGTGTGACCACAGCAAAGCACAAAAACAAAGGATCATTAAAATGCCCCACCGCGCTCAAACCTCTAAAAGGCCAGTTATAAATTTTAAATCAGCAATGAGAGAATTTAGCTGTATTTTTCATTTCTTTTAGGAATTCAAGATTTCCATTATAGTACAGAAGAATGATCAAAGTATTTTCCCGTCATCTCTCTCACTTTTCTCTCTATTTTATTGACAAGTCAGGTTGTTTTTCATCTTTTGCTGCCTATTTGTTCCTCCTGTGTAGTTCCACATGACTGCCTCTGATTGAACAGAGACTATCAAACCATCATGCATCTCTCTTCCTGTCTTTTCACAGTTTTGAAGCTATATTGAAGACTGCTCACAGACACAATGGTTTTCACACTAAGATAATTATATTTACTATACCAATACCTCATGAAAACTATTAAAATCAGTAGATTTAAAGCTGAATATGAACATTTCAAATGTCCACTCAAATCAGTTTTCAACATGTCTAAACTACATTTTAAAATGGCCCTGACAAGGTAAACCTGCACGCACACACACTCACATGTAACTTGTTTTTAGTTTGCTGTATGAGAAGAAAAAGTGAACTTTACCCCCCGATTCAATTTGCCAGGTGAGCGTGCAAGATTTGAGTGCTGTGTGTACGTGTGTGTGTAAGCGAAGAGCACCTGTAATTTGAGGCTATAACTTCCTTTTGTGTGCTGGAAAGTTTGTGTTCTCTCTCTGGTCTTTTGTGCCGACGAGTTGAGTGTAAGTAAATAGTGCTCGCGTGGAGGAGACAAAGACTTCAACCTGCACCTGCCGCATTGAGTTTACAGAAGAGAATTCAGTCCTCTTTTAAAAACCATTAACCCTTGCTCACCTCTTTGTACCTCTTTTCTCTTTTTCACTTTCCGCACACTGCAGGACTCCAAGCCGAACGGTAGTACAATTAAATGTGCGCTTTCCATTCCCTTTCCATTAAATCTCAGAATTTTCAATTTCACTTCAAAACCTTAAAGGATGGTTGCCCCTTAAGTCACCATGACTTTTTCAAGTAAGACATGTTTCTGTCTCAGCTGGCAACACATTTTGTTGATCCTGGAACAACATTCCTGTCCAAAATTTAGCCCTAAAGGTATCCCTACCTCTAAACTTAACCCTACCCATAAGTTATCCCTAAAATCAGAGGGAATAACACTGATGTAGAAGCACCTGACCCTGGTTGTAAGCCTAACTTGACATAAACTGTAAACTTTTCCCTCAAATCTGATTGGTTGATCAGAATGTTGTACAAGGATCAACAAAGATGTTGATCCAGGATTGTACTTGTTTTGACTTTATTATCAGTTGCTGAATAAATTAATCAAATTATGCAAAATTCTTGCTTTACTGCCAAGATCATTGTTGCACGGAAGCTCAATTGTACTTGCTTGAGGCGTGAGATCAAACCTCATTGGCATCAAGTAAGCACATGTGAGGCTTCTTTGACCATATTTGATGTGCGTTGATCAATGTTTACATGTGAATTTAAGCCTAAATTAAATATGTTCATCATATAAAGCTATCACGTGTCTTTGTTTTTATTTGAAGCTTTTTTAGTGACGTTGACAGAATCTCTTTTAGGATTCATTAAAACTACCTTTAATTTGTGTGTGGAAGATGAATGAAAGTTATACAGGTTTAAAACAACATTAGAGTGAGCAAATGATGACAGAATTTTCATTTTTGGGGTGAATTATCCCTTTTAAGGGTAAATATACATTCATACTTTTTTTTTTTTTTTTGTGCCAATTTTTATTGATAGGGACAGAACTGAACCTACAGCCAGACTCAAACTCACACCACCTACATGAGCTCAATGTGTCAGAACACATGCACCAACCACTACACTTCTAATTTACTCCTAGAAGCCTCTGTAAAGACATACTATAAACAGCATGATGTTGCACTGTGACCGAACATTTATATTATGGATATCTTTAAATAACCCATAACAGTACGGCTCCTTATCATGTGTGATTCCAAGGATGAAATTACCAAGTCCAAAGAAGTGCTGTCAAATGATTCTGAATATCACTACACCTTAGGCCACTCATATAAATATTATAGTCATAATAATAACTGTTAGTGTGATTGCTCCTATTGCTTTATATGACAACACATTATTTTGGTTTAGTCACTGGTGTTGTTGGCAATGTTTCTGCTCAAAGCACGATTCATCTTACTTTATTTTTAAAGGGGACCTATAATGCTCCTTTCACAAGATGTAATATAAGTCTCTGGTGTCTCCAAAATGTGTCTGTGAAGTTTCAGCTCAAAATCCCCCACAGATCATTTATTATAGCTTGTCGAATTTGCCTCTATTTGGGTGTGAGCAAAAACACAGTTTTTGTGTGTGTCCCTTTAAATGCAAATGAGCTGCCTGCTTTCCAGAAGAGGGCGGAGCTTTAACAGCTCAACAACAACAAAGCTGGAGAATCTCACGCAGCCAAAATGAGGATTGTCAGTAACAGTGTTCAGCCTTACATTGTTCAAACCGGAGTCGACACTGATGGAGAGACTCAGGAACAACTTTTAGACGTTTCTGAATGGTTAGTGGATAAATTGATGTAGTTGCTGTGGAGTTGATTCAACTCATCCACTAGCATGTGCCGTCATGTTCATCTTTTGTGTTGAATTGACCCTCGTTTGTGAAGCAGTCCGGCGTAAAATGACAACATGTCAACAACACTCTACTACAACAACTCTTCCTCTTCTCTAAAGCAGCTCAACATGGCCCCGCCCCCTTTGATGTGTGTTCTCGGAGGCGGAGTTTATGTAAATTTTGGGGTTTGTGATGTCACAAACCTGGGAAGAAGCTCGTTATAGTCCCTACCAGCTGTTTGTTGTAGTCCTAAAAAAGCGATTTCTGTAAAAGAAAAAATCTCCCTTTGCATTGAACTTTTTCAGCATCCCTAAGTGTATTTATGAGTGTCCAGCTGAGACATGTGTTTTACACACATTACAGTGTAAGGAAAAAAAGGTGTGTCCATGAATAATTGAGTTTCAATTTAAATTCTTACTCCTAACCTCTGAGACGTCTATATAATTCATGAAACAGATACAATAAGGTGTGATTTACATGTGTGTGAGTGTGTATGTGTGCATGGATGAATCATTCATATGATATTTTTCCCATGGACCTCCTGCAGGTAGATTTTGAATGTGAATTGGATTTTAAATGCTAAATTGTTCTCTACAGCCATTTATGTATGCTAAGCCGCAGCTTGTGTTTACATGCGTTTGTGAGTGTATTTGTATTTGGTGTGATTATGTTCATAAGGACGTTTGAGTGCTGATTTGTTGTTGGTGTGTGTGCGTGATTATGTGTGTGCTGAAGTGGGATTGAGGCGATGAATCTATATGAATGCTAATGTAAAACTATGGGAATGCTACAGGGAACGCTGGGATATGGAGAGAGGGTCCATGCATGTATTGGGGAGAAAAGTGTGTAAGCTTGGGCTGAGTTATATTTATAAATGTTTAATATGTAAATTTGTGAGTGCCTGTGTGAGTGTGTGCAATGTAAACACGCGTGTGTGTGTGGTCAGTGTTGGTCAGGTACACACTCTGGGATCTGAGCAGCATTCAGATTCAGGTGTGGATTGAAAATGCAGGAAGTGACATTATCTTTTTCATTCCGTTCCTATTTCTATGGCTTTTTCCATTTCACGGTAACATATAAACATCTATGCGCATTGTCCACATTGTGCTGTAGTGCTCATTCAGGTGACAGAAGTCTGAATTTGGCCTGTGCTATGTCTATACTAAAAAAGTGACAGAAAGCCCAACATCAATAAAAAAAAAAAAAAAAAAAAAAACTTGTTTCAAGTCTAGTTTAAAAGAAAAAATCCCTAAGAAAATACATTCTAAGGCAGCATCCTGACTAAAATAAAATACTGTAAGCAACTGATTTGGGACACTCTACAGCAGAGAATTTGTGCACCACAAAAATAAACCAACACGAAAGACAAACGCTGTGTTTTTTATACTATAGAAGGGGAAAAACAGTATGTGAACTGAGTATTATGTTTGAATATATAGTATTCATAGTTACACATTACAGTAAAAGTACCTAGGTGACACTTTACTATCCCATAAGGCCACAGGAGAGGATTTGTGAATGGTAGTGAAGCAACGCAACTGGTACTGTAGGTCATGTGACAGTGACAACATGACGAATGTACTACGTCCGAAGTTCATTCATGTTACATACATTCATACTATATAGAATGTAATTTTTAATGGTCACAAAGTAACTTTCAAACCAAATGTACAGTGTAAAAACCCCCCTCGTCAAATTTACGGTAAAAAAACACTGTGGTTGCCAGAACTTTACCGAAAAAATACGGTAGCAACGTTTTAGGTTTTATGGGACAGCAATTAGTTTACTGTCTATTTTACAGTTCAAAACCATATATATTTACGGAAAATTTTCATTAACTGATATAATGTTAATTTACCAACCTAATGAAGTACTAATATCTGTTTTGTACCTTTGTAATACACTGACACCCACCAATCACAGTGGTGATGAGAGTCACATGATGAATCAAAGCTCATCACAAGAAATCAGAAGAAACAGAGTTATTTTTTATATTTCACTTCCAAAAACTGTAAATTTAACAGTATTTTACAGTAAAATTACATTAAATGTACTGTTAGATCTATTATAGATATTTACTGTATATAGTACAGAACCTTTCTGTAAACCAAGTCTTTTACTGTTAAAATCATGGTCATTTTTAGTACCTACTATACAGTATGTGTTTTTGGGTGCAACTTATTATTGTTTCCAGTAGAATTTTCCATTAGCATGTTGCTAAGCTAACAACAACAGCAAACATTAAATACGTAGCACACGCATACTGGGTAAAATACTAATTTTTACTCCAATGACATTGAATTCTTTGATTAGCAAATTAAAATGACATATTCTAAATTAAAAATAAATAATGAAAAACTAAATAAAAACTAACCCTTCCCCTTCCAATTTCATGCTGTCAGCAATGGCACCACTTGAAGGAGAAATGTCACAAGGCCTGAGAAAGAAAATAATTTCTTTACACCAGAAAGATGAAGGCTACAAGAAGATCAGCAAATCTTTACTTATCAGTCAGAATACTGTAGCAAAAGTGGTACAAAAATTTTAAAAAGATGGAACTGCAACCATCTCAGAGACGTCCAGGTCGTCCACGGAAGTTAACACCTCGACAGGAGCGTCTTCTGATGAGAAGGGTTGAAGAAAATCGGCATGCAAGTTCACTGCAGTTATCTAAAGAAGTAGAAAGCCAAACTGGGGTGACTATTTCCCGTGACACAATACGGCATACACTGCAGAGGAATGGCATGCATGGGTGCCGTCCACGAAAGAAGCCTCTCCTAAAGCCCAGGCACAAAAAAGCCCGCCGAGAGTTTGCCAGGGCCCATGCTGAACAAGATGAAGACGACTGGGACTCTATACTCTGGACTGATGAGACCAAGATAAATGTTTTTGGAACTGATGGCTTCAAAACTGTATGGCATCGCAAAGGTGAGGAATACAAAGCAATCGAACACCTATGGGAGCATCACTCTCCATCCAGCATCCAGTCTCTAAAAGAGGTCATTCTTGAAGAATGGAAAAAGATAGATGTTGCAAAATGTCGCCAACTTATTCATTCCATGCCTAGAAGATTTGGTGCTGTCATTAAAAATCGTGGAGGCCAAACAAAGTACTAGATGTAGTAGTTTTTGTTGTGGGGTGTACTCATTTTTGCATCACCCTAATTTGAGTACAACTGAAAAATGTGTAATCTAAGTTATATTATTAACCTTACATTCATGTTATAAGTTAAACAGATGTTATATTAAACTTAGTCTTGTCAACATTTTGGAAATTGTTTTTGTGTTCATTGAGATATTGTTTAACATGTTACTTTTCAAAGGGGGTGTACTTATTTACGCTGAGCACTGTATATATATATATATATATATATATATATATATATATATATATATATATATATATATATATATATATATATATATATGTGACCTGATCCAGCAAAATGAGTCACAGTGACCCAAATTTCAAAATTGAGATTTTGGTATCAATGGAAAGATGAGACAATAAGCTTTAAAACGATATCCTAGTCAAAGTCATACCTTGAATGGTTTTAAAGATATACCCATTTTAATTATGGTCGTCTGCCCTCTTTTTCCAATTGAAAACCTGAGAAAATCGCTTTTAAAGTTTTTTGCCCATTTTTTTGTTGATATCTTTCAAAATCCATTGCATTTAAAGGGATAAACTATTTATTTTACAGCTTAATTTGACCAAAGACATTTTTTTTATATATATATAAATGCTATTAAACCAGGCTGAAGCTCAAATTATTTTAAAGTATTTATTTGAATTAACCCTTTAAGACCTGAAGGCTTTTTTAGAGTTCTTTTTTTTTTCTTTTTCTGAGCGACACACACAAAAGTAAAGACTCATAACTCCAAAACTCTAGCAAGGAGAGTCAAAAGGTAGGTATCATTTGTTAGAAAACATTTTAAATTTTAAGAAAATATAAATTACATTACATTTGGACATTTTCTTGCAGAGAAACAGCTGATAAAAGACAAAAAATATATATAATTTTTTAAAAATAATTTTTATTTTTTTATTTGACATGGAATAACTCAGGAACACAATAAGATCGCTAAAAAATTCTTTTTTGGTGATGCTCTCATATACGTGAGCTGCATCTGATTCAAATTTCGTGGTGATATTATAAAGAATAGTTTGAACATTTTTTGTTCATTTTTTCCGCAGCCAGGTGGCGCCAACGGGCGGTAAACTCCGGTTTAGAGGAGCTTCTCAGCACTCGTTAGGAGTTTTTCAAAATGGTTAGATGCATTAAAAAGATGAGATTCTAAGCTTTAAAATTATATCTATTTTGTGTTATTCCACGTTGGAAAACGAACATGGATGGGTCCGGGAACATTGGATACACACTGCATCCCGGAGAGATGAGAGACATGTTTTTAGCCAAGTATGTTAAATCATTCCGTGAGTAATATCTTGTGATCAACGCAATATATTATATCGATTTTGGATTCATTTTAATCTTGAGAATCTGCTCTAAATATTGATGTGCGATTTTTATGATTGTGCATTTTTCATGAAGTTATGAGCACGTGAAATACATACTTGTATTCAGTTAGCTGCTGTGCTATTTTTGTTGTAAACGCATATTACTCAGACTCATTAGAGGGTGAAAACAACACAACAGAAGCATGTTGGAGGCTTGATATGAAAGTTTAACGTCTTTGGTTTTGTATGCAAAAAGAATTTTTGTGCTACCTATATGGATTAAATTTTTATTGGCTTTTAAAGAGAGACACGCAAATGGGAGTTTTATTTTATAAGGCGCGCTAGTCTGACCGGAGGATGACTGGACCGATCGCGTGCCTGTCAGTCGAAACGGGGCTTCCCATTGTTAAAAATCAGTGTGTTTACATTTCTAAGCTGTTTGATTGGTTCTATACAACGTGTAACACCATATTTGTAGAGCAGAGATAATGACGTTTCAGGGGATACCGGGAAATGCTCATAAGTGACGAGAGGAGTTGAGAAGTTCATTTACAGCTAATTTAGTAAAACCATGTCAAATTTAATAGCCATTTAAATACCTTTACTCAATTATCTGGACTACGAAACTTTGGGAGATTATTTTTGAAAGTCTGTTCTTTGAAATTAGCTTAAAAAAAAAAAAAAAATCGATTTTTTTCATTGTTTTTCCACATTATCGGCCCATATCTTAAAATAGAACGTTGCGACTTCCGACTCATTTCGCCAGATCGGGTCATATATATATATATATATATATATATATATATATATATATATATATATATATATATATATATATGTTTTTCACAAATATTATATGTGTATGTGTGTATGTGTGTGGTTGTGTGTGTAACTGTTGAAGGAAAGCAAAATGAAACTGACAAAAATGGAAAAAGACGCTAATATGAAAAGCTAAATAAACCACATACCCATTTAGAGTCAAGGCAGTCCATTTACATGAGCTCTTTAGACCATTTTAAGCTGAAAGGAGATCTCTCATACTGTTTTTCTCCTTTAAAGAAAAACTGTCAGAGGATGTTCCATACAAACAGAAAGATACATGAGCACTGTTCAAAGCTTTGAACAAGAGAAAGATATTATTGACAAGGCAGCAGAGTGGGCAATGTGTCGATGGTGCACCAATGTAAAATCAATGCGTTGTAAATTTGTGCACAGTTGTGTCAATTTAGCCCAATGAGAATCTTTTATTCTGCCCCACAATTCTGCCTCACGCTAGTCACATATCAAAACCACTGAGTCAGACACACACACACTAATATGACATCACACCCCTGCTGAGTGTGTAGGGCAAACATGCCCCTCCAGATGGAAAACAGACTCATCTCTGCACAAACGCTGTTCATCGACCACACGAGCTCGCTAGCTAACAAACAAACAAACAAGCGGTGGCTTCCAATATCCCTAAAAGAAACAGGAACAGAGAAGAACTCTGCTGGGAATTCAGGGAAAATGTCACTAGCTGTATGCTCTCATCGACTGCTCTTGTTACAGTTCTGCTGAGCGGAGTTACACAAGGGAGCAGGTTAAAAGGGAGACATCCTCTGTCATCCGTCTGAGGTGAAACTGAGAAGGGAATGTGAGGAGAAATGAAAGGGGGTTCCCTCTATGAGAAGACGACTAGGGGCTTTGAAAGATTTTCCCTCCGGCGTCTCCAGGAGGCATTAAATAAGATAATACATGCACAAACACGCACACGCACAACGCAAGCAGTTAAGTAGATGTTTAAAATGGAGAACGCAGAGGGAAAAGTGGCCATCTGACAGGTCACAATCTGATGGGTAAAGAGGGGTCGCCCCCCATCATCCTGACCTCTGACCTCTAAAAGGTCACCAACCGTGACAACTCACCTTTCATTTCACTTCAAATGAAAAAAGAGACATGGCAAGAGTGAACAGAACATAAGGGTTCAAAAATTAAATCTGACTTTTTCATGGCATCCACATCATTTATTTGGTAACACTTTACAATAAGGTTTCGTTAGTTAACTACGTTAGTTAACATGAACTAAGAATGAGCAATACTTCTACAGCATTTATTAATCTTAGTCAGTGTCGGGGGTAACACAATAAGTAACTCGAGTTATGTAATCAGATTACTGTGCAAGTAACTAAAGTAACGCATTACTTTTTAAATGTACAACTAAATATCTAAGTTACTTTTTCACATTTACTTTTTCGCCCTCTACTGTCCAGGCATGAATATGCATGTCCTTCAGTCTGAGGCTTATTCATTTCACTTTCAGTGTGAAAGGGCCTTAACATTTGCAAAAAATAGAACTATTTTTTTTTGTTGTTATTACAAAACAAACAAGCAAGCCCAGCCCAGGTGAAATGCAAAAGTAATAATGCATTACTTTTCATAAAAAGTAACTAAGTAACACAATTAGTTACTTTTTTAGGAGGGAGTAACACAATATTGTGATGCATTACTTTTAAAAGTAACTTTCCTCAACACTGGTGTCAATTTCAACATTTGCCAATACATTATTAAAATCAAAAGTTGTATTTGTTAACATTAGTTAATGCACTGCAAATTGGATTTTTATTAACTAACATTAATAAATACAGTAACAAATGTATTGCTCATTGTTAGTTCATGGCAGTTAATACATTAATGTCAACGAATGAACCTTATTGTAAAGTGTTACCATTTATTTTTGCTACTTTTCAAATGCCTTTCATGGTTAGATTTGATAGTTTTACCTTTTTCCCAGGTGTTCAGTAATAATTATGAAAATCCATTATAAAAAATATGAAATATTACATTTTAAAAACTATGATGGTCTAAGCTAGGGGTTTCGCAACCTTTTAGATGCCATTGATCCGCAAATGTGATCATCAAATGTGATCCATATATTTTATAAATTATAATAAATGTTATATAAATTAATAATACATTAAAGGAGTTCAGTTTCAAATTAAAATTACCTCAAGTTTTACTCACCCTCAAATCATCCTCAAATCGTGTATATGACCTTCTTCTTTCTGATGAACACAATCTGAGGAATATTAATAAATATCCTGACGCATCCGAGCTTTATAATGGCAGTAAGCGTCACCAAATGAGTATGAGCTGAAGAAAGTGCATCCATCCATCATAAACATAATCCACACGACTCCAGGGGGTTAATAAAGTCCTTCTGAAGCAAAGCGATGCATTTGTGTAAAAAAAAAAAAATAGTCATATTTAACAAGTTATGAAGTAAAATATCAAGCTTCCGCCAGACTGCCTTGTGTATTCAAGTTATGAAGAAAGTGTAAAACTCTCGCCGTTCACAAAGCTTACGCTATGTCCTATGCCTTCCCTATTCAACTTATGGAAAAAACACTTTCTTCATAACTTTAATACGGAAGGCGGTCTGGCGGAAGCTAGATATTTTACTTCACTTGTTAAATATGGATATTTTTTTACACAAACGCATCGCTTCACTTCAAAAGGCATTTATTAACCCCCTGGATAATACTCATTGGTCCCGTTCACTGCCATTATAAAGTTCGGATGCATCAGGATATTTATTAATATAACTCTGATTGTGTTCATCAGAAAGAAGAAAGTCACATACACCGAGGATGGCTTGAGGGTGAGTAAAGTTTGGGCTAATTTTCATTTCAAGTGAACTAATCCTTTAATAAAATAATACATTCTGTAAATTAATTACACTGTTTTCCTGAACTTTTCCACAGACCTCCAAACATTACTTTTCACCCCAGATCTAAGCAAACAGTGAAATAAACTAATTCAGTGTATAAATAAAAATGGTTTAAATCCATTTTTTTCAAAAATGACATTTTTTTGGTGATGTCATTTCCACAAAAAATTATTTTTGCCCACTATGAAGCTTTTGCAAAAGTTAGTGCATTTGTTTACCGAGGACACAACAGTGTCAATAAAGAGTAAACAATGTCAGAAAACAAAGAAAAATCAAGGTGTATTTAGGATATGAAATGCTATGAAATTAGCCTTAACAAGACAGAGGAGATGGCAATTTAAAATATTATTAAATACATCATTTGGGATGTGCTAAAAATGACCATGACAGAAAAAAAAATAAACTAAATAAAGGGTGAAAAGTCACCTAGATAGAGGGTGAAAAGTGTGATTTTTTTTAAGAGTTTGTTTTCTGAAAGTCTGAAATGGCCACTGAAGAAACAGCCGTAAATTAAAATAACAGAAAGAAGAGCAAAATGAAAACATCAGAATAAAATGAAACCCATCTCCATTGTACACAGCTCAGTTGGAGTGGATGATTTCATAGCTGTGCTTTTATTATAACACAAACATAAACCACAGGGACACACTCTTCAACAAATAAACGTAAGGCATTAAATAACAGCCATCTCGCAGCGAACGGACTGAAAAACATTCAAATTCCATGAATATCCCCCACTCAGATAAAAGTATGCATAAATAAAACACACACATATAAATCCCATGTACGCAATACAAACATCTGCATTCTGAATATTATGAATAAAACGCACTGTCTTTATCAGAGTGAGTGGCAGGTTAGAGCTTGCCCGAGTAAGTGCGAGCCTTTGAGTCTTATCTTTACCATCCCGTGTGGCACCGTGAGGGGAAGAGGCTGTCGCTCGTGTCTGTGCTCTATACTTAGTCGTCATGGAGACAACAAACACCCCGCAAAGAAAATTCCACACTGAATAATAACTGGCCAATTGCGCGTGTTTGCTCCCTAACAAACCACAGGATTAGAAGCATTTTCTTGTCAGAAGCATAAACTATAAGCAGAGAGAGAGAGGAGTGCATGAGGGGGGCAAATATGAGATCAGAATACTGATGTTCTCGGCTGACAGGTCACGACAAGAAAGAAGACAACAACAAAGAAAGTTATATACTGTAAACTGAGAGAGACTGTTCAATACACAAACAAGATAAGACTGTCTATAACTACTTTAACGCACTTCCATAAGAGATGATGCACAAACGCAGGGAATTCATATATGCATCTCTCTCTCTCTCATGTTAGAAACTTTTAATGCACAGCTAGCCATGGATTATCCTTTACATATGTCATCTGAAAAATATTCAGAAGTTTGTTTGAGGAAGCCAAATGCAAGAAAACAAGATATCAAGGACAAGTGTATTGCTTAATTTACAGAGATATCTCCTTGCAATATTGTATTCATTACTTTCAAATAAATGGAAACCTTTGTAGTGACAAATCACTAATCTAATTTCTTCAATTAGGTGTTTGTACAGCCTTCAATGAAAAAAAAGCTTCTTTACCAGTATTTGAATGATGAGCTCTCACTCTGTTGCATAACCCTATAGCTAATTTCTATAATGCCTGATCAAAAACAGTGTTATTGAGATTTCTTATTCTACATATACATTATTTGAGAATTCATTTGTTTGAGGCTATCAGTAGCAAGTATCCTCAAGGGCAACAGGTGTATTCTGCTGTATTTAACTGTTCTTAAGGCTCAACACTATACTAAGATAGTTGGCTAAGCTGTTCACTTGGTAACTATAGGCTAATTGAGAACAGAGAATGAGAAATGTTTAAAATGATATCTTCTACATAATCAAAAGAGCCTTTCTTACCCAGTTAATGGGTAAACACAAGGAAAGGGAAATGTTTAACCTTTATAGGGTCTTTGGGGTCTTTTTGGACCCCATACGACGTTTGCTAAAATAAAAAAAATAAAAAAGTTCTCTTTGTCCAAATGACATGAAACTTTGTACAGTGGTTAACACTTTCTAGATCTACAAATAATAATAAAAAAATTGAGTGATATCTTGTTTTTATGTTAAAAAAAAAGTCACACTCAGGGTCTTTGGGGTCTCACCAGGCAACAAAATGTAATTTTGTAACAAAATAATTTTTTTAATAAAACAAATGTAATTTTACTCTGTTTATTAATGTTTTTACTCCACATGTGTGCAGTTTTTGGAGGATTTATCCTATCTTTTAAATTTATATAAATAAATTAAAAATATATATTTTTAAATATGTTTTTATACAAAAATAGGTTTTTATGTAAAATTCACTTTATAAAAGACCCACATTTCTAACTTTCATTCATGGGGATAACATGGATAATTTGACATGGTTTAGTGTGAGATTTTTGCCCATCTTTTGGAAAATGCAGTTTTAAAAGTGAAAAAATGATCACTTTTACCAGTAGATGGCAGCAGAGCTCCACTATTTGCTATTTGACTGATTGAAAGACATCTTTTCACAAGTATTTTTCAGTTGGATTCATATCTAAATATTATGAAATCACAATTATAACAATAAAAATGAACTTTTTGTCAAAGTTTAGCATTTTTTTTTTTGTACTGAAAAAAATACATTTTTCAATAATGTTGATTTTGAGGATGAATTTTTACCATTTTCTAAGCGGGTCTCATCATAATGTAACAATATTGAAAAACATATTTTTTTTTTCAGTACAAAAAATGCTAAACTTTGACAAAAAGTAATTTTTATTGTCATAATTTTGATTTGATAATATTTAGATATGAATCCAACTGAAGAATACTTGTGTAAAGATGTCTTTCAGTCAGTCAAATAGCAAATAGTGGAGTTCTGCAGCATCTGCTGGTAAAAGTGATAATTTTTTACTTTTAAAACTGCATTTTCCAAAAGATGGGCAAACATCTCACACTAAACCATGTCAAATTATCCATGTTATCCCCATGAATGAAAGTTAGAAATCTGGGTCTTTTATAAAGTGAATTTTACATAAAAAGCTGTTTTTGTATAAAAACCTATTTAAAAAAAAAATATATATATATTTATTTATATAAATTTAAAAAATATGATAAATCCTCCAAAAACTGCACAAATGTGGAGTAAAAACATGAATAAACAGAGTATAATTACATTCTCCAAAGACCCTGAGTGTACACCCCAAACGAAGACCGCACAAGGGTTAATTTGACCCTTTTAGCTTCAATAATGTAATGGATATGTAATTTAAATGAACATATTTTCATGATTAAGAGTAAATACACTGTACAGCGATTTATTATCATTTCATTTCAGGCACAGAATACATTACCCAATTGTCTTAGTCAATGTAATGTCTTTGTTGTTTGGATCTTGAATGACACCAGCCTGCTATTGTGGCAGACTCAATTTCAGATTTCCCTGACCTAAAAAGTCATGCCAAAATGTAGTTGATGACTTTACATGTTAGCCAGATGTCCCCTTACAGTCTAATAAAGTCTGTTTCTTACAAGCGTGCGCTGCAGTTTTGACGTCTGTCGCTTTAAATACTCGAGCTCATTAAAATCAGGTTGATTCTGATTGGCCGGCAATGTTTTTATCATTTATCAGCTGGACAAAATAGTTCTGAAAGTGATTCCAGTGATTCCTCTGTGTTGCTATCGTTATAGCTGTGCTCTGGACTTCCCTATTGTCATAGAAATAGAATTATTATTAAAACTGTACATAGTTATCGTCAATGGTGTGGACCTGAATTGGGCAGTTCTTGACACCAGGGTTTATGCCAATAATCAAAAGTTTGTCCCCTGCAAGACAAGACAAAGACCAAACACCCCAGCTCTCTACAGAAATGCGGCACTAAAAGATTCTGTCCACACCCGAGACGCAGACGTCCTCGTTACACTCTCAAAGCGCCATGTCACGTCCCATCAGCCTCTTTGTCAAAAAGACAGAGTAAATAAGACTTTAATATGACCGTTCCCTCCTTTCCTTCGTCCTTCCCTCCTCCACACCCCCCAACCACACGAATTCTCTCTCATTCTCATTTCTCCCGTAACCACCGAATCAATCATTAAGCTGACCGGCCCGCCCGTCAGAGAGGCACGTAACTCTAAACAAGTCTAATACGTGCTGATTGGTGACTTATTTGGATTAGTATGAAAGAGAAGAAAGCACACAGAGGAAAAGGCTACTAGCTGTCAGCTTGCATTAGCGCTGACGTGAATCTCGCACCGGCTCTATTCTTCTGTCCCTTCTTCCGTTACCACTTTAGTATTAAAAATCCATCCACCTCTCCATCAATAACATGACAACCATGTCTAAAAGCCTACTCATATTTAAGAAAACTATTAGGCCTTCATCAATTCATGACTCTTCTCTTGTTGTCAGTTTCGGGTGATTTTAGCTCAGAGACTCTCACATATCAATGGCTGTTTAAAAGCTTCTTTTATAACATCTGAAATGTACATAAAGCATGATGTGTTTTCAAATTTAGATGGCAACCGATGACAAATTTGTCTCAAACCTTGGACGTCTCAGCGGTTGTGCAGATGCAAGAGCGTTCGATAGCAGTGAGTGGGCAGGTCAGCATGCGCCATATGCATTAGCAAGGCAGAATCAACCTTGCAAATTAATTTGGAGAGGCGTAATAGGAGCCGGTGCAGGGCGCGAGCCTGATTTCACAGAGTTATCATTACGTTAACGCAACACTGAGACAATGTTCACTCCCCTCCGGCCCTAATGCAGGGGGAGACGGCCCAAGGTCACTCGCTGCACACTCTAATGGGAGATGACAGGTGAAAAGAGCCACAGCGAACCACGCAGATTTAACTTTCATTTGTGTGTTACCGTGAACGAGGTAGACAGCGAGTACTTTCCTTCCACAAAAAACACTCTTCTGACCTTCACATTTAAGAGGGAACACTAAACTGGAAGAGCAAAGATATAATTAAAAACTCCTCATGTACTCAATGTACTCAGAAGGAGAACTTTTAACAATAGCGGAGTTGTTTAGTGCTTTACAGCAATTTTGAACCCTGGTCCCCAGGAGCAGAGTAAATGAACTTTCACTCTAGTCTCGCGTAGCCTGACCAAATTTGATTGTAATAAGCTGAACATAATATGATTTCTAATTGCCAGCATGCATTGCATGACATTTATTTTTAAGGAAAATAAAAGTTGAAATTAGGTGTTATTTTGTGTGTTTTTGCACAAGGTTAACACAGGGAGACATAAGTTAGTGTTTAGTGTTGTGCTATGTTCAGTGTTGGGTAAGTTACTCAAAAAAAAGTAATCCACTACAAATTGCAAATTACTACATTAAAATTGTAATTTGATTACGTTACTGATTACTGCATGTAAAAAGTAATCAGATTACTAATTACTTTACATTCAAGTTACTTTGAAAACCTATAAAACCTACAAAAAATACACCACAAACTGAAACTCATTGTTCCTTCCGTAATTTAATATTGTCTGAAAAATATTACAGAAGTATGAAAACAGCAACTTGACTTAAAAATATTCGTTAATCGACTGTAGATTTATCACGTGTTGAGCCGTTTCTGTGACAGCTCCAGCTCTCCGACATAGTTATATGTCAGCGTCCGAATTCACTCACTTCATGTCGTTCACTCTTTGCAGATATAGTGCACTCAAATGACATACACTATAAAGGGATTAGTGAATTAGCGTGTAGCATGTAAAAACCCGATTCCAAAAAATTTGGGACACTGTACAAATTGTGAATAAAAAAGGAATGCAATAATTTACAAATTCCATAAACTTATATTTTATTCACAATAGAATATAGATAACATATCAAATGTTGAAAGTGAGACATTTTGAAATGTCATGCCAAATATTGGCTCATTTTGGATTTCATGAGAGCTACACATTCCAAAAAAGTTGGGACAGGTAGCAATAAGAGGCCGGAAAAGTAAAATGTACATATAAGGAACAGCTGGAGGACCAATTTGCAACTTCAATTGGCAACATGATTGGGTATAAAAAGAGCCTCTCAGAGTGACAGTGTCTCTTAGAAGTCAAGATGGGCAGAGGATCACCAATTCCCCCAATGCTGCGGTGAAAAATAGTGGAGCAATATCAGAAAGGAGTTTCTCAGAGAAAAATTGCAAAGAGTTTGAAGTTATCATCATCTACAGTGCATAATATCATCCAAAGATTCAGAGAATCTGGAACAATCTCTGTGCGTAAGGGTCAAGGCCGGAAAACCATACTGGATGCCCGTGATCTTCGGGCCCTTAGACGGCACTGCATCACATACAGGAATGCTACTGTAATGGAAATCACAACATGGGCTCAGGAATACTTCCAGAAAACATTGTCGGTGAACACAATCCACCTAAAACTCTATAGGTCAAAAAAGAAGCCATATCTAAACATGATCCAGAAGCGCAGGCGTTTTCTCTGGGCCAAGGCTCATTTAAAATGGACTGTGGCAAAGTGGAAAACTGTTCTGTGGTCAGACGAATCAAAATTTAACGTTTTTTTTTTGAAAACTGGGACGCCATGTCATCCGGACTAAAGAGGACAAGGACAACCCAAGTTGTTATCAGCGCTCAGTTCAGAAGCCTGCATCTCTGATGGTATGGGGTTGCATGAGTGCGTGTGGCACGGGCAGCTTACACATCTGGAAAGGCACCATCAATGCTGAAAGGTATATCCAAGTTCTAGAACAACATATGCTCCCATCCAGACGTCGTCTCTTTCAGGGAAGACCTTGCATTTTCCAACATGACAATGCCAGACCACATACTGCATCAATTACAACATCATGGCTGCGTAGAAGAAGGATCCGGGTACTGAAATGGCCAGCCTGCAGTCCAGATCTTTCACCCATAGAAAACATTTGGCGCATCATAAAGAGGTTATACCCAACTCTGGCTATGTTGAGATTTGTTCTGGTGACGTGATTGTTATTTACAGACACCTGGCCACACTGGCTTGCTCCGCTTCCACGGCTCTTGGCCCCGCCCCACTCATCACAAAAATTTTAAGTTCTACTAACTTAAAAAAAATTAGTTAGTTTACTTACTCTAGAACTTATCGAATTTTACAGTGCTCCTGTTCATCATTGCTGTGTACCAAAGTTAGTTTCTGCTTAGTCTTATGTAACTTTATTACTTTGACTTTGATGAACTTAAACCATTTAAGGCAATTGGTTTCCTCAAACCATTTAAGTAGCTATATTGTTAAAGTCCCCCTGAAATCAAAATGTAAATTTTTTAGCTTTTAGTATGAATATGTTAGCATTAATGTTATGAATATGCTGGGGTGTTCCAAAACAATTACAAAATTTGCATTTTGGAGATATAAGCATTCAAAACTTAAAGTCTCTCACTTCCTAAAATGGATCATGGATTTTCATGACATCACATCACACTTCAGCTTCTCATCAGATCTTCTGTCCAATCAAATGCTCTCTAGAATCTGAAGTCCCGCCCCCTCCCACTATCAACAGACGCTGAAGCTGCGGCTGAAATCGGTTATTTATTCACACATTTACTAATTTCATGGTGAATGGTACAGTGCAGTATATAGAGAAAAGGGAACGATTCATACAGTGTAAATATGCTTTCCATTGATGCGAATGAAGTCCGTTTGTCACGTGAACTGCCGCAGCGAGAGCAGTCTGCTCCGGTCCAGAGACACGAGAGCACAGAGCGGATCATATGAGCGAGTCGGCTCAGACCACAAAATGTTTGGACCCATTTAAATTCTGCACAGAATGCTGTATTGTAAAGTGATATAGAGGAGATTAGGAGGAGAAACGGTTAGAGATTAGAAGGAAACCAATGCTTTACCGAGCTCAGCAGCTTTGGACGAGCTGTGATATAAACAAAATGCTATTGGCTATTTTTAAAAAAGGGGCGGGGCTGTTCAATATATCCCACCCTGTCTTCCTGTTTCAGTTGGAATTACGTCAAGACACATTGAATAATGCTGCGCATTCCAAGACACTTCAGCGGGCCTTTAAGACATAATAAACTTAAAATCTTTAAGTTGAGTTTACTCTAATGATTGACTAAACCAACACGAATATATAAGTGAATTTAACTTAATGTATATGAGTTTATAGTACTCATACTTAATGGTTTTAAAAAAGGCTGTTTCCTCAAATGGTTTGAGTTACCGTAACTTATCAGGTTTTACAGAGTACAGAAAACAGCACCATTAAACTAACATGCCTTTCATTTGACAAGTTGCCTACTTGGGAAAAAAAAACAGGTGCATGATACCCATATATGACACTATAGTATACATAATTGGGCAAGCTTAGAACGCAAAGTCCAGCACTCAAGGTATGTTTTCAAAATCCAATTTTCAAAATTCAAATAAATTTCGACCCCTTTAAATTGAGGGTGATCCATAAGTGATTTTAAAATTCGTCATTGACCCTTGGTCACTAAAATGTTTTGCAGAGATGTAAGGGCAAGCAGCTGTTCAGTAAACACTGCTGTCATCTTTGAAGCCATTTATTGGCGAGTACCACATAGCTATGGATTAAAGCATAAGTCTCTGTGACATAAAAGATCCCCTGCTGCTCCACAGATGTGCAATTTCTTTTTTATTTTTTCTGTCTCGCTCATTTCTACGTCCGGTAGTGACAGGGGAAGCCAGTGACATTTTTTTTGTGACAGACTCGACGCTAAGAGGAGGTGGCAGCGGTCAATAACGGCAACACTGACACCATTAAGATGTTGTTTGGGCTGTTTCTTGTGACATATATCTAGCAAAGGGAAGGGGAAAGGAAAAGGGAGAAAGGGAGGGACAGAAATAGAGAGTGAGTGAAGTGGGGGCGCATTTGGGCTTGAAATGACATCTCTTTTCATCAGTCTTTTAAGCTGTCATTTTAGTTAACTTCTGGATGGGTGACAGAAAGCAACATGCCATCCATCGAACCCTCCTCCTCCTCCTTCTCCTTCTCCTCCTCAATGGCCATGAATTATTTATGCACAGATAGATTGAGTGTTTGGCTCTGTTACATGGTAATATTGTTAGAATCCAAAACACAAAATCATAGGGCCATAGGTTCAGCACAATAATTGGTTTCACATCAAAACAAACTCTGAAACAAAGCCAAGCATGAATAATATGACGGTCTTTTGAAAAGTAAAAAATAAGACAACTTTTATAGATGCACTTTTACTAATACCTGCAAAAAAAATTATATATATATAGAATCCCAAGCAAAACAATGCTTAGAAAAAATGTCATTTGAAACAAATTCGCATTAATTATCAGAACAACAATGCCAGTCTATGGTTCACAGGAGACGCTATGCTGGCTGATTTATACTTCCACGTCCCTGAGTTAGTTTATGTTTAGGTGCAGCACCACTGAACAATTTCACTTTTCAATTATTTGCTTATTTTGTTCATATTAACGTATGAAAAGCTTATGAATTGAATTAAGCAAGTATCCAAATGATAAAATGCATTCTGCATGGTTGCTCGCCGATCGGCTCTCCTGTATTAGTGTTCCTTTTGCTCTGCTTTATGACTTTACTTTCGCAGTGTACTACATTAATAACTTATTAAATCATATAATCATGTTATAGCGTGTTATGTGTATTGGTTTGTATATGCTCCTGTCCCTTTTGATGGATTTGCTCTGCAAATCAACTTAATCACGCCATTGGAAAACATAATGAGTGTGGCATGCTTTTCGACAGACTAACAATCTTATTAGGGAGCCAATGTTCTCAAAAACCAAGCCATAAATTCATTAAGTGATAATTTAGAGCATAAAATGAGATTGAAATCCATGATGCAAAACAACCAACTCAGAAAGCAACATGATGACTAAAAAGAAAAGTATGAGTACAGATTTGTGTGTTGTTAATCATTTTGGGAGGTTTATGCAGGAATAATAATTAAAAAAGTATTTAAAAAACCTTTAGTCGTATTCACTCTGAACATGTTATTTTGACATTGCTTGTTTGTCTAATAACAAGTGTATATGTACTTCATGCGTCACATGCGTTTGTCAATTTTCCTGAAAGTCATGGCCATTTCCAGCACATTTCAAATAATGTATTATGTTTAATAACATTCTGACAATGATAGAAATGAAATTTTAACATTTTGAAATAAAATTCTGTTTTGTCTTTCCAAGGCAATTTTATAGCTAGAATTCTGTTTCTTATACATAAACACAATTTAATAATATTTGCTCAACCCTTTTTATATAATTTGACAAAATTACAGCTTGATTGCAAATGACAAACAATAAAAATATTCCATTCACAACTGATGAATCATTTCTTCACAGATAACATTTCTCATATTTCATATCAAGTTTATCACTGACACTGTTGTCTCATTGTTAAACAAATACACTAACTTTTGAAGTATAAAAGTGTATAAAAAAGTGTTTTGTTTTTTTAAATTATCAGGGACAAAATTAATTGTTGTGGTGAAAATTACAGCTCAAGATTTGCAATTTAAAATACATTTATATAAATAATTCTCACACAACAAATACCGACATGGTTTATGTTTACTTAGAGTGAACATAAGCTCTTTTGTTAAGGTTGCCATAGTAATTTTATATATCAGTTTTAAAATGCACACATTTTTAAAGTGGATTTTAATGAAATGTCTGTCTGGAACAAGGGTAAAACAATAAAATCTAAACATAATAATAATTTCCATGTTTTAATGTGACCTTCATATAATAAAAATAATAATAATAAAAAAATCAACCAATGTTACAAAAGTGCCCAGAGTTAAAGAAATGCACATACGTTTACTTCCCTTGTTTGAGCATTGCATGCATGTATCTGTTGATTTATAAATCTGGACAAGAATCTTTCACTGAGGTCTGGGAAAGACTGTAGTATCTGATGCATATTTATGTGTTCTTTCACATTTCCCTTATCTTTGCTTACATTTAATAAAAGACAACTGCGTTTTGTAGTTCAGTGTTTGCAGCTCTTATTTCTCATACTTGCTGTGTAAATCTGATCTTGTCTTTCTTGAGTAATTGAGGCTTGTCAGTCTTAGTCTATAGTTAACTTAACCCTCTGTTACCCCAGTAAATCATCCTTCTCCTCTCCTCTGATGGTGCTGGTCGATTTTCACATCCCATCAAGCTATAATGACTTTAATGACACTCTGCTTATGGTAATTTTTTAATTAATCCAAATAAGTGGATCTGACACAGGGCTCGGTTAAGTGCACGTACATGACATGGTCCATCATTACGCTATGCTTAACCAAGAATCTCATACCGTAGATCACGACCGTGATCACAACCTCCTTTATCATCTAGATCGAAGTTGCCACAACAACTACACCCACTGTATTATGGTACCTAATAGCACTGTCGTGACCACTTTATTTATTACAGAATAAACATCTACTTTTGTCACTGACTCATTGGTTTCTATCAGTACTCTTAAAGGAATAGTTCACCCCGAAATTAAAATTTAGACTTACTTTAGTGCTTAAATAAAAAACTTAAAACTTACACTGATAAAGAGAATGATTACTGAAGGATCATGTGACACTGAAGACTGGAGTAATGATGCTGAAAATTCATTTTTGCCATCACAGGAATACATTACATTTTAATTTATTTTACATTTTACACTGTTGGGCAGAAACCTGGTTACCCTTTACATCTTTCTGTGGGTTTTGCAAATATTGGCCCCTTCCTGTTCCAATATGACTGGGCACCAGTGCGCAAAGCAAGGTCCATAAAGACATGGATGAGCGAGTTTGGTGTGGAGGAACTTGACTGGCCTGCACAGAGTCCTGACCTCAACCCGACAGAACACCTTTGGGATGAATTAGAGCGGAGACTGTGAGCCAGACCTTCTCGCCAACATCACTGCCTGACCTCACAAATGCGCTTCTAGAATAATGGTCAAAAGTTCCCATAAACTAAACCTTGTGGAAAGCCTTCCCAGAAGAGTTGAAGCTGTTACAGCTGCAAAGGGTGGGCCAACTCCATATTAAACCCTACGGATTAAGAACGGGATGTCATTAAAGTTCATGTGCATGGAAAGACAGGTGTCCCCAAACATTTTTGCAATATAGTGTAACTTTAATCACAAAATAAACAAATAACAAAACGAAAGTAATGCAGCAGCCCCTCATGGACAACTGCTGCATAAAAATGTCTCGGTTATGAATATAACCTTATTCCCTGAGAGGGAACGAGATGCTGCGTCTTACTTCAGACAACTTAAAGCTGATGACGCATTATATGGGCGCCCCTTTTATAGTGCATGCCTGTGCGCCAGGTGACGTCAACCTATACCGTGACCAATATAGATTGGCATGTTTGCACACATGCTTCAGACACCTGTCACACTGGGGGCGTTCCCACAGTGTCATGACGTCATGATGCAGAGTCTCGTGAATATAACAAGGGTTATATTCATACCCGAGCCATTTTTATGCGGCAGTCCTCCATGAGGGGCTGCCGCTTACTTACATTTTGTTATTTGTTTATTTTGTGATTAAAGTTAATGTTCGCTGGTTTAGGTTTTAATAAAAAAAATAAATATATAAATATCTAAATGTCCGCTCCTTTATCTTAAGTAAAACGGCTCTATATTTAACAAATCACACGCAAATTTCCTGAACGGGAAGCGATGCAAAGTGTGTTGTACATAACCGCTATTGTAAATTTTGTGTGAACTATTCCTTTAAAGAAAAAGAGAGGAAAATGAAGAACGCAAAGGGGAATTCTCTCATTCTCACACTCCACAGATGTCCATCACTCTTCCGTTCCGCCTGCATATTGACATTCAGGTAGCATAGCAACATGACAACATGCCTACCCGGCTGCGGAAAGAGTCTGTTTCCGTTTGAAAAGGTTGACATGATAGGTGCGCGTGTGTGCACATGGGAGCACAGCATCAGTGCTTTTCACTCTTTCACTCGCCTTCAGAGTGTCTCATTTCAATTTTAAAAACGTCTTTCCAGGAATCTGTAAATACCTTTACAAGCACATCATAAATAGAGCACAGATCAGAGGAGCCAAGGAAAGTGCACGTGCGCGAGCGCCTCGTCCCCTTCAGTGATTTAATGAGGATAGCGTGACACCCGCGGATCAATACAACGCCATTAAATTCAGCAGCAAAATGTAAATGACCTTGTTTAATATTATAACGACGGTTTTGATTGTCAAAGTGGGAGAGAAAGAGAAGGGGAAAATAAAGCCTAATCTTTGTGAAAAAAACATGAGCTGGTCAGCGGGGTTATGTAAATTTTGCCGTTTTCGACCACAGAGCAAAATTCATAATTCATAAAGATTAAAGTTGAATACTATATTAGGTGGCTCACATTAAAAAGCTTTGCCTGGGCTTATTATATTTCATCTGTGATGAGGAAGGAGTTATGTCTCCAACAACTAAATCAATATTAATACACATTCAGCCTTCAGCTGGTCTGCTTGCCATTTATTTACCGGATAAAACACACTTACAAGACCACAATACTCCCTGAAGGAAGAGGGGAAAATGAGACGGTTCGGATTATGTTAGGTTATGGAGATGAGAGACGAGGATGTGCTCATATGTGTGGATGCAGGTCATAGTTCAGTTGCTGTGGTGACCAGACCTGTATTAAACACACGAGACTGGAGAAGAATATAAATGTGAAGAAATGACAGAATGATATGGAGGGAGACAACAGATTCAACAGATTGAGACAAAGATACAAACTTGTGCTTTTGTCTCTTTGTATGAGCGTGGCGTTAAGCTCAAATGCAATTAATGCAGCATTGAAAGGACAATCGTCATTGCTTTTGTCAAAAATGAGACACAGCTTGGCTTGGAGAAGTGTGGCCCCTCGGGTGAAGTGACTTTTGACATGTGCGCTCACATATCTTCCCCCGGGCTCAGAGTTTGAATCCAGAGGGGAAAGGAAGAGGACAGACTGCCGACACAACAACTGCTGCTCTTCTGTTCTTCTCTTCTCTCTTCCTCTGAGTGAAACCTGAGGACTGGGCCATTATTATGAAAAATAAAAAGAAATCATTCTTAATCTTGTTCTGTACACAGACCATTTGCTTCTTTACAGTAGTGACAACTGCATTCTACAACCAAATTCATTCCTGCAAAAAAATCAGGTACTAAAAAATGGCAGACGGTATCATAAGGGGTTCAGAATTCGGAATTGAATTGAGATTGTGTTTATAAAGTCTCAGGGCCATAACCAACATAAACACTGAAAAAAATAATTAGAAATGGACAATTCTTGCAATGCTCTGTTGCACTCCATTATGCAGCACTCTGTATGTTGTTAGGATGACAAAAAAAGTTTAATTTTTCAGTCTGGTCTGCTCTGGCGGTCTAACAGTGCTTGTCAATGTAAAAATGATTGAGATGGCCAATCAAATCAAAGTAGGCGGGGTTTACTGTTCACAGAAGCAGAGCATGATTTCCAGCGCAAAGCATCAGTATAACGCTGAAAGAGAGTGAGGTAAGACGTAAATAGCAAAACATTTTGACAACTTTTTTACGACAGAAATGTTAACCCTTTAACTGTCATCCCCCACTTTTTTTTTTAGACAAGAAAATGCACTATCCAAACTTAAATGGTTGTAATTCAAGAATACTTTGGAGTATAGACATAAGGCTGCTCTTGTTTTAAAGATGAAATTTGGCAGATTATTGTAGATGTGAAATAACTTATGTAAGTGAAACGGAAAAAAAGTTATAGAAGTTTAAGTTTATGAAAATGTAAAATGTATAAAATATATATTTTACAAAACAAGTTTTACTCTAAAGCTGCAAGGAAATCAAAGCCAAAAATCTGAACAAGTTGTGTTCCAAATTTCAGGTTGATATCTCAAAAAATGAGCTTTCAGTAAGATTTTGTTTGGGCGCAGTACCACACTTTTTCACTAGATGACAACCAAGCTCCATTACTGACCATATAAAGACGCCTCCATTTCCATATATGGTTTGAGTGATCTGAACCATATATTTCCATTATTTTCATACAATTTATGAAGTAGACATCCTATATAGAAGTAGTATGGGAAGTTTGGCAGAATTTGATATGAATTCAGCCTCTAATAAACATAAAAATAACATGTATGTGGGTTATAGATCGCCGCCACAATCATAAATGTATTTTTTTTTTCTATTAAAAACATTTTCAGACCTTTTTTTTCTCAAAAAATTGAATGGATGTTATTTTTTGAACTCTTGGCATGAAAACAAACATGTTTCAACCAATCTTTAATGATTTTTCATGTTCATCGCTATTTCAAAATAAATGTCTGAACATGAGTATGAAAATATGCTTGTTGCAAATTGATAAATTACTGCTCCTATGTAAATTATTTAGAAAATCAGTCACCAAATATGTAAACTAGAGATTCTAAGCTTTCAAATGATATATAGTTTGTCAAGATTAGTTTAGGTTTAGTATAGAATATTACTGTTTTAAATGTAATGGCAAACGTCCCACCTGTGGGATGGTGACAGTGATGCAAACTACTCTACTTATTTCTAAAATATGGCCATTTTGAATTGAAAGTTTACATGAGATTCATGTAATTCCTTGCTTTTCTTACATTTTCGACACATTAGGCATGTGTGCACATTTTAATGCAAATTAATGCAAATATTATTTGCAAATATTTCAAAATGATTATTTATGCTTTATAAAAAAATTGACATGGTTATAGTCTTGTAAAAGTCTAAAAAGGTGTAAAAGCCTCAAAGGACTAGTGGACTAAGGTGGAAGAGCACTTCATTTCCCAGAATGCATTACAATTGTTAAATTTAATTTCAGTAAATTAATCTTTCTGTCTTTCAAGTTCCTGTAAGTGATCCCAGTTCAAATGATAAAGGGAGGTGATTTTCATCAATGTCAACCATCATATTTTTCAAATGTCACTTCTTTATTCTATTCTTTCACACACAACAATATTTTAACTGATGTTGTCACTCCCAAAACTTTGTACAGTAGCTACAGGCTAAGGATATAGTACTGATTTTTTCAGGTAATTTATTCTGAATGGACGTGTGTGTCAATGGATGTGAGTGAAGACTGTCTGAGGTGTGGATGGGGGTAGTACGGTGGATTTGATGAATAAAAGAGAGCGAGATAGAGGGGTAAACCCCATTAAGAGCAATGAAAGACCTCCTGCTGCAGACAACAGAACCCACAGTCAGGCCGAACAGCAGTGTAAGACTAATACAAGTCACTAATTAGCTCCGCTGTTCCCCTGACATATGCTCCAGAGAGAGACAGACAGAGAGAGAAAGAGAGAAGCAGGCATTTACAACAATAAAATGAGAAATATAAAGAATTTGGTCATTACATTACATTCTTGGCCAACTTTACATTTTACACTACAGGCCCTCTAAAAAGTGCAGTCCTCTAATTTTGCATCATTTACCCCCACAATCAATGCAGAAAAAAATCCATATGGGCCTAGCAACATGCACATCCATAATTCAAATACATATATTTAACCAATTGAATTCATTACTCATAATTTTTGTGTACAATATGTAACATGGTCATTGCAAGTCAGCCCGTGTCAAATGTTACCCGTTAATTATATAGTGTAAATGCTTTAGCAATTTACTCTGCAGGACAGTATCCACTCTACTGTATAATGCAATGGCCCAAATCATGACCCCATGTCCTCTACTGCCTTTGGGTTGACCAGGCGGGGTCGAATTCAGAAGGAGGTAGTCACCTACTGGCCGTGGCTGTAAATCAGCAGATGTGTTTATTCATGAACTGTAGGCTACACTCTAAAAAATGCTGGGTTAAAAACAACCCAAGTTGGGTTAAATATGAACGAACCCAGCAGGTTGGGTTAAAGAGCACCTATTATGCCCTCTTTCACAAGATGTAATATAAGTCTCTGGTCTGGTCAAGTTTCAGCTTAAAATACCCCACAAATTTGCCCATATTTGGGGGTGAGCAAAAAACATGCCTTTTACTATATTACTATATTGCTGGCTAAAAAAATTAATCCAAAATTGGTTTAAAAAAAATAAATGGCTGGGTGAAAACAACCCAATCCCTGGTTTTGTCCATATTTAACCCAGCATTTTTTAGAGTGTATATTTATGATTAATCATTTGTTCTTTAAAGTAAGAGAAGGTGTTTATTATTTAGTTAATTAGTTCCAGTAGTCAATAAAAATCAAACCCCCCCATCCCTCTTCTAATCTAATCTAATTACAGAAGACACTCTCTTGTCCAATCAGCAGGGAGAGAGAGATTACTTTGCCACCATATGGTGAGTCGGTGAGATCATATCCCTTATATATCATATACTGAGAAATGTAATCATGTGTGGGAAGTGACCTTATCTAGTACACATCCTGTTCAGAGATCAAATGCAAATAAACTCTTCTGAGAGTTACAAGGATGCATACAGAGAAAAACAAATGACAACTCCTGAATGTATTTTGTGAAATTATTATTTATATAGCTCGCTTTGGCTTTTTGTCCACCTCAATAATATATAGTTCAGTCAGGAACATCTAGCAATCTGCAAACAATGACATCATCTAACATGCTGATTCTGCAGCCAATGAGCTTGCTGCTTAAATTTTAAATAGTTTAGTTCTGTGTTTGCTGTAAGCAGTTTTGCAGCATGCTATCAGAAACCCTCCACCTCCCCCAGCTCCACCTGTATAGATCTGCTCTGGGTATTTTTGTATATATGTACAGCAGCAGCAGCATGTCTTACTTGCTCACAGCAGCATGTCTGTGGATGTTTTGGCAGTAGCAAGTCCTGTGCTTCATCAACAGCAGCAGCGTAGCAGATCTATCATATCCATCACCTTGCTAAACCCTCCAAAAGTTGTCATGACTGAACTAGTTTTAAAGTTGAGTAGAAAGAAAACAGGAAAGAATAACGTAACAAATCAAGAAATGACAAGACTCAAACCCTAATTCTCCAAATGAGCACCACAGCACATATGTGTCAGAAATATGTATGTTAAACACAAGATTACGACTCCTACATCTTATGTATTTTCTTCTCTTTTGAGTTTTAAATCTTCAAATTATATAAGTTCTTTTGCCTTGCCCAGAAGCCCATTTTATAAGGGACCCATAATAAAGAAGGTGTCTCCAGAATGTGTCTGCAAAGTTTCAGCTCAAAATCCCCCACAGATAATTTATTATAGCTTGTCAAATTTGCCCCTATTTGGGTGTGAGCAAAAACACGCCGTTTTTGTGTGCGTCTCTTTAAATGCAAATGAGCTGCTGCTCCCGCCCCCTTTTCCAGAAGAGGGCGGAGCTTTAACAGCTCAACAACAACAAAGCTGGAGAATCTCACGCAGCCAAAATGAGGATTGTCAGTAACGGTGTTCAGCCTTACATTGTTCAAACCGGAGTCGACACTGATGGAGAGACTCAGGAAGAAGTTACAACTTTTAGACGTTTCTGAATGGTTAGTGGATAAATTGATGTAGTTGCTGTGGAGTTGATTCAACTCATCCACTAGCATGTGCCATCATGTTCATCTTTTGTGTTGAAATGACCCTCGTGTGTAAAATGACGGCATGTCAACAACTCTTCCTCTTCTCTAAAGCAGCACAACATGGCCCCGCCCCCTTTTGTTGTGTGTTCTCGGGGGCGGGGTTTATGTAAATTTTAGGGTTAATGATGTCACCAACCCGGGAAGAAGCTCGTTGTAGTCCCTACCAGCCGTTTGTTGTAGTCCTTAAGCAGCGAATTCTTTAAAAGAAAATATCTCACTTTGCACTGAACTTTGAGTGTCGTAACTTTGCAGATGTTGTTTATCCTCAAACAGCAACATTACACACTAACTAAAGTTAAAAAACTGAAATCATAATTAACCACCCCTTTAACTATTATGTCATAGTAACACCACAAATGACATCCTGTTCAAGATAATGGTGGGTATAACACAAGGGTTAGGAGGTTGAACAGAGGTTATTTTGCTCTTCAGAAAAGTGAACCAGTGTTCGGTAACAGTATATTTGTAAATCTAAGCTTTTGGATCGTTCAGAGGAAGTATTAGTGTCACCAAGACAGAAGGGCCATATAGACTCCAGAACAACGAAACAAGCAGGAAGCTTGAGAGAAAGAAAATACATTTCCCAGATCAATAATTATGAGGGCCAAGAGAAATAGGACTGAAATCAAAGAAAGCAGCCATTCTGTGATGATTGCGAGGAGAATGTCTCTAAAACTATACCAGTCTTCATCATTTGGAGAGTCTGTTTTTATTTTCATTTTTAATTATTAACAAACAAAAATAAATACCAGAACCACCTTGAAATAGAGTAAAAATATATAAATGCAATAATTAAATAATGAAAACAAAACACAATAATAATAATAATAATGCAAAAAAAAAAGAAAAAAAGAAAAAAGGATCTGGTTATTGATGAGGTCTAGTTGAGTGAAACTGGGAAGGAGATACGACCCCGATCAATACTGAGCAGGTCAGCATCTCAAAGTGACTCTTAGTCATAATGCCGAACAAGCCACAGAGGAACAGGGGAGGGGAGGAAGGGGAAAAAATGAAGTAAAGATACTATCAGGGAAAATAAGGACCACCCGGACACCCATCAGAAGAAAAGAACAGATCGGTGGCACTTTTTGATGCTGTAAAACAGACAAGCTTTGTTTCGACAAAGCACAAAAAAGGGCTACCGTCCTCCTGAAATGTCCAGAAACACACAGCTGGGGACAGAAGCAAAGGAAAAGCTTCATCGCAGCGAGACCCTCAGGCACAACACTCCAGTTATCTTTCTAGTGCAGCACTTTGCAGAAAGGTTTTGGCCCTCGTGCAACACACACACAGGTGCCACTGCGGGCCGAGAGAGCCGTACGTTTCTAATCTCCCAGCCAATCCCCGCTCTGAGCGCCCCCGTTGATGTTCGGCCTCTGATGCTCGGTGCATTTTGATGTCGAGTCTTTTCGTTCCGCAATAAAGTTCTGCCAGGGAGTGAAATTGCAAGAAAAACGCCCAAACGAAACAAAACGGGACACAAATTGCTCTCTTTGTGCTGCTTTATATAGGTCTGCTTAGCATTCAAGGGCAGGGCTGTTAGTGCGCATTGTGTTTGAAGCCCTCTGCACTCTGGTTTTAGATGCTGTGTGATAATGTAAGCCAATTCCCATTCCACCCTCCCCGTTTCATTCGCCTTATTGTTCTGCTATCCTCTCCCCCATCATAGAGGCAAAGTGCCTCCCGCTAACGCAGAGCTCCGTATTTAAATTACACTAGCAGTTTAAGAGCACACTGGGGAAATCGACAAGAAGGAGAATGAGAGGGTGTGTGGATGAGAGAGATACTACTGTATATTAAAGCACGACAGAGTAAAAGAAAAAAAATGAAGGGCGGGAGAGAGAGATCCATGATAGTTTGACAGTTTCTTCCCTTCTGTTCAATCAGAGGCAGTGATGTGGAACTGTAGAGGGAACAAATAGCGCCTCACAACAAAGATGAAAAACAACTTGACTCTTCAATGATATTCTATAATTCAGAGCCTGGGATCGCGCAAAAAAACATCAAATCATAACCACAGGCCTGCCTGAGTTAAATAGCTATATAAATATGGCGACGGAGGTTAAATAGGAGAATTGGCCATTTTCTCCCCTCGGTTTGTTCACAGTGTGGACAGATGAGTAAAATCTCTTTGGGTCTTGCTGGGAGGAGAAAGAACCGAGCGCCATTTAATGTGTTTTAATGTGACAAATAAGCACAATAACTTCTGCTTGACCTGTACGGGCCAGAGGAAACTGACAATCCCAGAATGCATTGCTGTGGTGGAAAGTGGATGTATTTTGATTTGCATGTAAATTGCAGACAAGGGACTTTTTCATTCCAGAGCAGGTGTACTTTCTAACACTCATGCACTCGTATGCATACACACACACATACATGCACAGTGATGGTGTGACATGAAAAATGTCATAAACACAGCTGCTGTCGGCGAAAACCTTTCCTTGAGGAGTCTTGCATGTAGCTATAAAGGGTGCAGATGGGTTTTACGGTCTTTACCGGAATCACTTGGAACCTTGAAGTACTTAACATCATTTCCAGTGAACTGATGGGAGGGAACACATTATTTAAATAATGCGACAATTCGGTCTTCTTCACGCTATGGAGATGTACACTATAGGGCCAAAAGTATGTGGACACCTGAACACCACATCGATATGTGCCTTCTGGGAAGGTTTTCACTAGATGTTGGAACACACATTCGCTCTCATTCAGACACAAGAGGGTCCAAAGGACAGGGTGATACAACTGCCCTGATATATAATGAAAAGACTGAAATGCTTGCAAAGAATTGCAAAGAATATTAATTCTTTATTTGGAAAAGGTATACATTTTATTTTTTTTTTTTTTTTTTTTTTTTTTTTAAATGCCTATTATTATTTCTTTGAATTGTTTTAACAAATCTGCTTCACTCCTTATTACTATTTGATATACTTTATATTGATATATTTTTGCAACCGGCATGTAAGAAGTATAAATAAATAAATGCATATCATAGAGAGGACCCATGTAGACTCTCAAAACTGTGTGTAAAGGTCAATCGTTTTCCTACAATATCAGGTAATATGACATTTTTATGAAAAGGCAAGGTTTAGGCAGGTTTAAAATGTAAAGCCATGCAACTCCCCAGGATTAATAATTCGAAAGTATTTAAATTATATATTTAAAGACTTTCTGAAAATATTATAAAATATTATATATACCTTTTTTTTTTAAGAAAAATTTCAATTTCATAGCTTTAATGAAAAATGTCATGTTGTGTAATAATCAAGTATCAGTTGTCCTTGTTACATGTAGAAATTATGCATGCAATTAACAATAAACCAAACCCTAAACCTATAGTAAGTACATGTTGTTAATTAATCTTACTCAGAACTAAAATGTATAATTAGGACACCTTAACATAAAGTGTAACCTAAATATAAAATATTTCATTGTTACACTTTAAGTTGCAAACATTATTTTGTAAAGTTCTGTTTGATCATTACATCAACTTAATATTGTCTGTAATTTAAACTCAAATTTCTGCATTAATTGGCTTTAAAAAAAAAACAAAAACAAAAAGGTTGTAGTAACTTAATTAAATTATCTTGATGACTTAGGAAATTAGGCAGTGGATTTCTAGTTTCCAGCATGCTTTGCATAGGACTGGACAAAGAGAATAAATGTTGAAATTAAGTGTTAATTTATTTGTTTTTAGCGAAGGAAAAGACCTGTTAGTGTTTAATGCTGTTATGTTTGACATTTAAAAGAGTTTCTGTAATGCTGACGTTTTTGTGGTTACCTTTGTGATACATGAAGGTAAACACTATTGACTCTATAAGCAATGACTGCACTAATGCCAGTAACAAGTAATATATTACTTGTTCATTAAATACAGGTTAAGTTATGTTAGCATGTGCTATGATGGCTGATTCAAACTGAAATAGATCAGATTAATTGCTTCCAGGGCTACAACTCTGGTAATTGGAGCAACTTAATTTTTTGAGTAATCAACTTAAAAATTTGTTTATGAAAAAAATATAAACTCAGTGTAGCTTGCTGGTTGAACATACATTCACTCAAAGTTGTCATAACTTAAAAAAAAAATGATGCAAACTGTTGCTTTAATTTTTTTGTTGTTGTTGTTGTTGAGCCAAAACATTATGTTTTAGAGTGTACACAACATGACTTTTTTTCCCATTAAAGTCAGTTATTAAATTGAAACCTTTCTTAATTTTTTTTTTCACAAATATGTTCTGTTTTTAAATTTCATGTTTTCATTTTTCAAATTCCACCAAAGCTGTCATCCATGTAGTAAATACTTGAAAATGTTCCCTGCGAACAGATAAAGGTATATACAAGGAGTTTGATTATGTTTACCATGTGAAGTAAACCTGCACTCCATGTGGAGCCACATAATGTGTACCATGTGAAGTGAAGCACTTTGTTTACTCTCAAGAGCCCATTTGAAGCAGCACGTTAGCACAAAACACACCGTGCAGCCCACAAAATGACATGCACGGCATACTGTATAACTGCAGTATCATAACGTAATGGACTGAGTTACACATACACAGCACATGTGCGTTCGCAAGGAGGAGGAGAAATGTGTGTGTGAAGGCAAGCTCTGAATGGGTTGTTAGTGTCTGATCATCCAAAAGCTCCAAGGGGCTTTTAGCACAGTGCTTTTAGGAGACTTGGGAAGAGAAAAAGACTTACACAAGTGAGCTGCCATTAACACATACATACAAACCCTATCCTAAGTCTTCGGTGGAACACACAGGTTGGCATGTACATCGACAGGGAGGGAAAACAGCGTGTTCTTTCCTTTCATCTTTGCAAGGTAATTATGGAGAGATAATCTGAGTGCCGGACCCCTTAGTTGGGGCCAATCTGGCCTTTATCGGGAGCCAGGACTGAAAGGTCAAGAGTGAGTTTCAGTGCCGGTTCTGCAATGATTTGTCCTGTGGTGGTAGTGATGAAAAGAGTAATTTATTGTACCCTAATCTTTTAAAAATTCACATAATGTTTCAGGTACTACAATTATAAATGATGAAATAGTACCAAATACACAAATGTTGTTTGTTGTTTATGTTGTTTGTTTGTAAATGTTGATGTTGTTTATGATCAAACAGCAACATTACACACTAACTAAAGTTAAAAAAGTCAAATCATAATCAATGACCCCTTTAAAACATCCTGCCTTTTAAGGTCCACCCTGTTAAGGACTACAACAAACGGCTGGTAGGGACTACAACAAGCTTTTTCCCAGGTTGGTGACATCACTAACCCTAAAATTTACATAAACCCCGCCCACAAGAACACACAACAAAGGGGGCGGGGTCATGTTGGGCTGCTTTAGAGAAGAGGAAGAGTTGTTGACATGCCGTCATTTTACACACGAGAGTCAATTCAACACAAAAGATGAACATGACGGCACATGCTAGTGGATGAGTTGAATCAACTCCACAGCAACTACATCAATTTATCCACTAACCATTCAGAAACGTCTAAAAGTTGTAACTTCTTCCTGAGTCTCTCCATCAGTGTCGACTCCGGTTTGAACAATGTAAGGCTGAACACCGTTACTGACAATCCTCATTTTGGCTGCGTGAGATTCTCCAGCTTTGTTGTTGTTGAGCTGTTAAAGCTCCGCCCTCTTCTGGAAAGGGGGCGGGGAGCAGCAGCTCATTTGCATTTAAAGGGACACACACAAAAACGACGTGTTTGACAAGTTATAATAAATGATCTGTGGGGGATTTTGAACTGAAACTTCACACACACATTCTGGAGACACCAGAGACTGATATTACATCTTGTAAAAGGAGAATTATAGGTCCTCTTTAAGCTAATGAAACCGATTACTATGTGTATTGTGAAAAACGCTATACAAATACACTTTTAATTGAATTGATCATTTGAATTTCGTTCAACAAAATGAAATAATCTTTATTTAGTTTGGGTAGAAATCAAATGTTATCATGTTATCTGTTTTCAATAGTTAAGTTATTTGAACACGTCTTTAATCATATTCTGAATTAGGAAAACATTATAAAGCAGCCAAAAATACATTATGAGAAATATGAACAATTTTCCCTCACTTGTCACTGTTTGAAAGAGATTTTTCTGAAGAACACTGGATTGCTCAGAGCAAACAAGGGACTTATGAACAACTATCAAAAAACATCCAGGTAACAACATGCACTATTACGAATCAAGTGTAGGTAGTATGTACTGTTGAAATATCATGTGTATCATTGAAGTTTACAGATGCAGAAACGTGCCTAAATGTTAAAAGTGGTCAATCAAACAAATTAACTTGAAATCATTTTACTTATGTGTAGAGATTGCAGAGTGATACTTGGCGTAGTAAAATTGCTCCAATAATCATAAAAATGGGTCAAGATGAATGTTAATGTGTGTGTCCTTAAAGCACAAGAGGCTCCTGCTTGGCCCCAGAGTCACTGTGGCCTACAACCGGCATTGACGGGTTTCTGAAGGAGGGACGCTGTGAAAGCAACAGGCCTTGCAATGGGCTTATTTGATGTGGTCAACTTGACAAGCTCATTTATTCAGTAGTTGTTAAATTGCGGACCACCCGCATATGTACTTACAGACTACTGAAATTTATTTTTTGCTCTGCAAAGTTGATTAGTATAATTTTTGCTTTCACTGTTGCAACACTCCAGAGCGTATTTGAATTGCATAGTTTCTTTTTTCGCCCACACATCAGATATTTCTTTTCAAAAACAGCTGAGGGAAAATGAATGAAATGGGAAAGGAAAGAAATGAGAGTAGATGCTGAGTGGAATGGGCAGATACATGTAACACTTCAGCTATTTACTTTTCTCTTCAGCAAACCATTCTGATTCACCTTTCAGATTCCACCTTTCAGTCCATTATCTGTGTCCAAAGATGCAGAAAAAACGAAACTCACACTTCTTTCACACCTTGCAGCCTTCAATTTATCTTTTTAAACCTTAAACATTCAACCATCAGTCCTTAGAGCTATACGGTCCTATAATCAGCAGATAAGACTGAGGCTCTCAGACTATAAAGACATGCTATGTTCCACAAAGCAGAAAACGGTGCGGTACTGCTGAGCTGCCAAGCCAAGAATGGGTGGAAAATGAAGACATAACAACAAGTAGGGTTAGGAGAGCTTTTAAAACAGCCAAGCTATTATCAGGAATTTCCTGAATTCAGTACAGTAAATGCTTTTAAAACATTTCTGCGAATTAATTTTTTTTTTTTTTTAAATTGAGTTTAGATAAATCTTCTAAACTGGCTGAACTGAAGTGGAACTTCATGGACCATCAGCAGTTTTTATTCAGTTCTCGCTCATCGAAAGCGAGAGACGAAATGGTTTATGGCCATTTCTAGGCTTTGCCAAATTGGTTTTTAATAAACGTTTTCACAGCTAGTGAAGCTCTCCAAGTTTAAGAAAGTACTGGGCTCCTCAGTTCTGTTGTAACAGACTTTTTATAAGTCGATATGAAAAATAAAATAAAAATAATAATAGACATTCTTGGTATTATTGTGAACAAAACATTGGTGTACATTACTCCAAAGAAAAAAAAAAGTTTTAATAATCCTTAATCAAAACAAAACGACTTTCCTTTTTGGCTGACTGCAATCACATACTTCCCTAATATAGTAGGCGAAAAACAGCATGTGACAAAAGAAGTATGTTCAAATTCACAGTACTCATAAAAGAGTAGCCAAAATGTACACAGATGACCTACTACTTCTGGTGAGATTCTGAAGTGTGCATGCGATGGACACTTTACTACTATGCCATTAGGCAACATTTTTTCGTTTGCAAGTAAATTTATAGTATAAAGTAAACATATATATATATATATATATATATATATATATACAGTACAGTCCAAAAGTTTGGAACCACTAAGATTTTTTATGTTTTTAAAAGAAGTTTCGTCTGCTCACCAAGGCTACATTTATTTAATTAAAAATACAGTAAAAACATTAATATTGTGAAATATTATTACAATTTAAAATAACTGTTTTCTATTTGAATATATTTGACAAAGTAATTTATTCCTGTGATCAAAGCTGAATTTTCAGCATTATTACTCCAGTCTTCAGTGTCACATGATCCTTCAGAAATCATTCTAATATGCTGATCTGCTGCTCAAGAAACATTTAATGTGTACAATTGTACAAAATATTTGCGTACAATATTTTTTTTCAGGATTATTTGATGAATAGAAAGTTCAAAAGAACAGTGTTTATCTGAAATCTAATCTTTTGTAACATTATAAATGTCTTTACTGCCACTTTTGATCGATTTAATGCATCCTTGCTGAATAAAAGTATTCATTTCTTTAATTTCTTTTCAAAAAAATAAAAATAAAAATTCTTACTGACCCCAAACTTTTGAACGGTAGTGTATAATGCTACAGAAGCTTTGTATTTCAGATAAATGCTGTTCTTTTGAACTTTCTATTCATCAAGGAATCCTGAAAAAAAAAAGTACACAACTGTTTTCAACATTGAAAATAATCATAAATGTTTCTTGAGCAGCAGATCAGCATATTAGAATGATTTCTGAAGGATCATGTGACACTGAAGACTGGAGTAACGATGCTGAAAATTCAGCTTTGCATCACAGGAATAAATTACTTTGTCAAATATATTTAAATAGTACACAGTTATTTTAAATTGTAATAATATTTCACAATATTACTGTTTTTTACTGTATTTTTAATTAAATAAATGTAGCCTTGGTGAGCAGACGAAACTTCTTTTAAAAACATTAAAAATCTTAGTGGTTCCAAACTTTTGGACTGTACTGTATATATATATATATATATATATATATATATATATATATATATACTGTGATTACAGTGTGACTTAATTTCATACTCTGAGATGGAAACAGGCTCCAATAAAAGAGCATGTAATATAAAACTCATTTTTAAGGGAGCACAACGCAGATAATGTAAAAATACATATGGACTTGTACGTGCGCATGCATACCTGTGTAAACACATACATATTTCACACAGATATGGTTTTTAATAACGGTTGTCTCATTTGGCAATAAATATTGCATTTGAATCTCACAGATGGAGGTCCCTTTGGAACCGTCATGGAGAGTGCAGAAGTCTGCTTTAGGGCATGATTCTTATTTCACACTTGCAGTGTATGCGTGTGTGTATATGCATGCTTTCCAGGGCAAGGCCGTGCGACTGTGTGTGAATGATCCGTACATGTGTGCTCATGCGGTCACATATGTCTGCGTTATGTGTGTGAAAGCGTGTGACTGTAACAGATGAATCACGCATGAGTGGTCAAGTGTATTTCTATCTGAGAGTATTCAAGCAATGTGTCTATGTGCACACAGTATGTGTGAGTGTGTGTGTGAAAGAGAGGTGATAATCCCTGTCTGTAATGTCATTCATAGGAATAGGTTGATAAGTTCAGGCACAAGTGACAATACAGTCAGTGTGGTGGAAGATTTGTGTCTGTATGGGGCGAAAAAAAGGGGATTCTTGGAAAAATAGAAAGTAGACATTCAAAGACTCATGAGGGATTATACACTCACACTTGCCCTTTTGTTGCTAAGGCTTAAACCAAACTTCACATTAAACCAAAAGTGAAGGGGCACAGACTCATTGCATTTGAGAGACTGTTGCCCAGATCTTGCCTGTCTGTCAGTTTTTTAATGAACCAATTAAAAGTGTGCATAACAGAGTGCCTGGAAGCTGCATGCAGGGCCAGATAACATAATATTCACTTCGTTAACATTTTTAACTGCTGGTAAGGGCAGCACTACCACTGGAACGATAAATGCATAAAACATTTTGAATGGGTCAGGCTAAGAAATAATAACCCCTTGCAGTCTTTAGGCACGCCAACAGTCTTAAGTCCACAACATAGGTATAATGATAACAACTCAGAGGAACGATATCATTGGAATCACTTTCAGAACAATGTTTTGTGGCTGATTAACAATAAAAACATTGGCAACCAATCAAACTCCATCCTGCTTTTAAGATCTTGAGCATTTAAAGCGGCAGACGACTTAAAGGGTTAGTTCACACAAAAATGAAATTTCTGTCATTAATCACTCACCCTCATGTCGTTCCACACCTGTAAGACCTTCGTCTTCAGAACACAAATTATGATATTTTTGATGAAATCCGATGGTATCTAATCCACACATAGGCAGCAACATCATTGCATTGCATATAACTGCAGGGTGTGATTATAATAAACAAAACATTATCATCTGTTGGTGTGCATGCTAATGTTATTGCAGTTATCTTTATAGTAATCGTTGTTGGTGTGAACAAGCCTTTAGTTAGCTAATACAAAAGTAAGCCATCAAAATTAGTGCCTCTCACTAAAAGACAACTAGAAGACTTTGTGAATATAACCGTGTCTGATAAATAAAAGCATTTGGGCAGGTAATGAATGGATAAATAAGTAAGTAATAGATCACATAAGATAACAGTCAAAGTATTTCTTTAAATACAGTGGAATGCTGCATACAGGACATATCAGGTTTTACTAGGTATAATGTATATATTCTCAAAATTATAAAATATAGCTGGGGAACAGCTCACTGATGATTGTGTGACAATTGTATATTGATCACATGTAGTATACAGTGTGTGTGTGTATAACATTTTTTCTGTTGTCAAATCAACTTGGATAATTAATGTAGTTCAGATAACATAATATTTTGAGTTTCTGTTGATTAAATCAATCACTTTCATTGACTCAAAATTTTAAGGCAACCAACTTACTTTTTTAAGTCAAACCAACAATTCTTTTTTTACAGTGTATATGAATGATTTGGCAGGACATTTATTCACTACAGTCTTCTTTTAGCTTCTTTCATTCAAATGGTTGGAGGAAATAAACAGAAATAAATAAATAAACAAACAACTTTTAGTTATGTTTTTCTTAAAATCCTAAATCTCTTCTTTAATTTCCACACAGGAAGATATATATACAGTCAAACCAAAAATTATTCAAACATTGTTGATATTTTGGATATATTTTCACTAGTGGGTGCAGGACACTATAGTTCATTTCAATAGTGAGGATACAAAATAAAGTAAACTGTGACATATTATACCCAAACATTCTTCATACAGTGGACTACCAGTAAAACTGATAAAAATTTGGTACCAACAATTCTTCAGACACTTTGACCTGACCAGGTTTTGCTTAAGTGTAATCTGACATAATTAAGATTATTTGTATGTGTTATCTATTATATGCGTGTGTGTGTGTGTGTGTGTGTGTGTGTGTGTGTGTATATATACACTAACCCGATTCCAAAAAAGTTGGGACACTGTACAAATTGATATTAAATAAGGAATGCAATAATTTACAAATCTCATAAACTTATATTTTATTCACAATAGAATATAGATAATATATCAAATGTTGGAAGTGAGACATTTTGAAATATCATGCCAAATATTGGCTCATTTTGGATTTCATGAGAGCTACACATTCCAAAAAAGTTGGGACAGGTAGCAATAAGAGGCCGGATAAGTTAAATGTACATATAAGGAACAGCTGGAGGACCAATTTGCAACTTATTAGGTCAATTGGCAACATGATTGGGTATAAAAAGAGCCTCTCAGAGTGGCAGTGTCTCTCAGAAGTCAAGATGGGCAGAGGATCCCCAATTCCCCCAATGCTGCGGTGAAAAATAGTGGAGCAATATCAGAAAGGAGTTTCTCAGAGAAAAATTGCAAAGAGTTTGAAGTTATCATCATCTACAGTGCATAATATCATCCAAAGATTCAGAGAATCTGGAACAATCTCTGTGCGTAAGGGTCAAGGCCGGAAAACCATACTGGATGCCCATGATCTTCGGGCCCTTAGACGGCACTGCATCACATACAGGAATGCTACTGTAATGGAAATCACAACATGGGCTCAGGAATACTTCCAGAAAATATTGTCGGTGAACACAATCCACCTAAAACTCTATAGGTCAAAAAAGAAGCCATATCTAAACATGATCCAGAAGCGCAGGCGTTTTCTCTGGGCCAAGGCTCATTTAAAATGGACTGTGGCAAAGTGGAAAACTGTTCTGTGGTCAGCCGAATCAAAATTTGAAGTTCTTTTTGGAAAACTGGGATACCATGTCATCCGGACTAAAGAGGACAAGGACAACCCAAGTTGTTATCAGCGCTCAGTTCAGAAGCCTGCATCTCTGATGGTATGGGGTTGCATGAGTGCGTGTGGCATGGGCAGCTTACACATCTGGAAAGGCACCATCAATGCTGAAAGGTATATCCAAGTTCTAAAACAACATATGCTCCCATCCAGACGTCATCTCTTTCAGGGAAGACCTTGCATTTTCCAACATGACAATGCCAGACCACATACTGCATCAATTACAACATCATGGCTGCGTAGAAGAAGGATCCGGGTACTGAAATGGCCAGCCTGCAGTCCAGATCTTTCACCCATAGAAACATTTGAGCATCATAAAGAGGAAGATGCGACAAAGAAGACCCAAGACAGTTGAGCAACTAGAAGCCTGTATTAGACAAGAATGGGACAACATTCCTATTCCTAAACTTGAGCAACTTGTCTCCTCAGTCCCCAGACTGAGGAGACAAGTTATAAAAAGAAGAGGGGATGCCACACAGTGGTAAACATGGCCTTGTCCCAACTTTTTTGAGATGTGTTGATGTCATGAAATTTATATAATATATTTTTTTTGGTGTTGTTGTTGTTGTTAAACCAAGTCTCCAGTATATACACCGCACTGTTGATGATATCAGTTGTTTACATCAAACGACTTTACTAGCCAATCGATCAACAGAAAGCAGGCAGTCTGTATTATCTGGTTAGATTGAGTGGCAGAACAGGATCAACAGGGTAAAAATATTATGGATAGTAGTGATTTTGGTATCACTTTATTTTAAGGTGACATAGTTAAATGTTAGTACATGCACTTACCACAGTAATAACAGTAAATTATGCATAATCACAAGTAACCCTATACCAAACCCTAACTCTATAGTAAATACATAAAGTTAATTAATATTACTCAGTACTTTTTTAAATAAGTACAATGCAACTATGTCACCAAAAAATAAAGTGCAACCGTGATTTTTTTTACGACAACTGATATTTGATGCATACCAGAGTAGGGCTTCAGTTCAGCAGCCTATGCTAACTAATATAATTTAAAGAAGCCACTGTTTCCAGTAAATGTGAGGAGAGATACACACTAATACACTAAACTCCAGCAGGTCTACAGGTATAGATAAACTGCCGTTCCCATTAGAGCACACATTACACTTCGATGACAACAATTAACACCAAGCAAACTGCCTCGCTCAGACGCATGCATAACATGCACCCAATGGAGAAAAAAAAAGCCCTCAGCAGAAGATGACATATGGCGTGAGCAATTTCCCTCTCAATTTCAGCTCCAACTCCAACTGATGTTTTCATGCGCCAGAAAATAGCCGTTCCCCCTTTACTCCCCCCTTTCTGAAAGTCATCTGCTCCCTGAGCAGTAAGCACCATCGCGGCTTGTAGACCCAAATGAGAGCGTACAAATGATTTGTGGCACCATCGTCCTGCAAAGGCACCGGAGAACGGAAACGGGGAAGGAGAGGAGGAGGGGAAAGAGGAGAGAGGGAGGAGACGTGGAGGGGGAGATAATGTCACTTTCACCTTGTATTCCTCCGCCAGCCCATAATGCTCATTTTTCCCCATTTTCACAGCAAATTCGTTTCAGTAGCGGTGGCCAACCCCCCAACTAAAGCAAATGAGAGAGAAATGAGAGAGCGAATGCAAACGAGAGCGAGGGGTGCTGTTGGGGGGTGAGTGGGCCGAATTTGCACAGTGACCTTTTTCTGATCCAATCTCACTGATGAATCCTAATGAAGGATTTAATAAAATCACACTTTACAATCTGTCTCTGCATCAAAGCGTGGAATCACATTCATATCAGACCAACTGCGTACACAAGCTAGATGAAATAAATATCAGATCTAAACCTGTGTGTGTGTGCTGGCCCTGTCGGCGGGTGGAGGGGGGGTTGTGGGTTGGTGCAGGCCTCCAAAATTGGCCAGACTGAACAGGGAACGCCTGGGCCATTTGTTCCAGATGCGGTCTAAAATCACATCTCATCACTTTCATTTAGGCCTTAATGAGTTAGCCGTCAACACGCCACACAATTCCACACTGACGTTCACACAGTTGTAAGTTTGTTCAAAGCTTACTTCGGTTGGTAATGGTGGTGAGACTATTCTTTTCTCTGAAAAAGTTCTCATCTTAACGGACTAAAACAAGACTATTTGAATGCTATTTGAATAATGTGGGCATTTTATTCATTTTTAGATACTGTACCGCTAAAACATTCCCTGACAACGAGAGAAAGACATCGAATGTGCACTTTGACAGAGGCTGGAACACATCTGGGTATTTTTCAACTACTCATGTCGTTCAACTTCCTCATGTCATTCCAAACCTGCATGACTTTCTTTCTTCTGTGGAACTCAAACAAAGACATTTTGAAGAATGTTGGGAACCACTGACATTCACTGTATGGACAAAACACTTTTTCTCTTGAATCTTCTTTTATGTTCCACAGAAGAAATAAAGTCACGCAGGTTTGGAATGACATGAGGATGAGTAAACAATTTCCATTGTTGAGTGAACTAACCCTTTAACACTTTTGTCATCACAACAGATCTCCTTTTGCGCTCGATGTAAGAAAGTAATCATACAGATTTGGAGAGACGTGAGAATCAAATAAGAGTAAATGATTACAGAATATCTGGGTAAATTCTTCCTTTAAGAACTTTGTGTTTAAAATGAATCACAATGCTTTCCAGATAACATGCTGTTCTACGAAGATATGAAGTGGCAATGTATTCTTTGCAATGCTGACATCTGGTGGACAAAGAAAGTCACAACGCCAGACTGTGAGAAGGGACAGTGAGCAGAGAGATTAATATAAAACACAAAAGCATAAAAGCTGTTAAACTGGTATTGTGTTTCTAATTCCACATATATAGGGGGACGGAAAGAGGTGGTGAGGTCACTGCATAATGTCACTGAATAAGGGAGATCTACTGTATCTGTCCATCCATCCATCCATCCATCCATCCATACATCCATACATCCATCCATCCACCTGTCTGTAAACCACAAGGCTTCACTGATGTACAGAAGAGAAGGTCTAATCTCTGTTGTAAACATACACTGAAATGGAGGTCTATTCTGCATCTTTATCCTGAGAGCACTCACCACAGTAAGTACTACATGCCTTTACAAACTGCACCTCAGCAGTCTGGCACTGATATGCTCCTATTGAAAACAGAACACTTAAGAGTTTCCCCATACATGTCCAATAGGCTCTATTCTGCACACTTTCTTCTCAGCAAAGGCTGAAACATTTGCTAAAAGCTGCTCTTCTAGGCCTTTTGTCCATCAGTACAATTCCAACCTCAGGCTGCTCAAAGCATAATGAATTATTCACCCCTCTTCTTTGTAATTAATGGTCTGTGCTTTCAAGTGCAGCTCTAAATTGGTATGTTTTATGGGGTCCTGTGAAACTGTTGTGCAAATCAGTCCAGCATCTCACTGAAGGCCATACACAGTGGTTTCTTCATGCGGAAAATCTAATTCATAAATGCCAAATGGGAGCAATTGCAAGGAAAATGTATTTTCTCATAGAACACACATACGGTTATGGCGAGGTTTGGCATTGTTAAAGAGGGAAACTGACTTGATACAATCAATACGGCACAAGCGGCAAAAGAAAAACTCCAATCAATTATCAGCTTCTTTGAAAATAAGCACTTCATGCACTTATTTCTTAAATGAAATGGATGAATCTCATAAAAACTGTCAAGAAATTTCTTGATCATATTTCACAGGACCTCGTGTGACCGATCCTTAATATACACTGAAAAGTAGCTTACTGTAAACATACACATACTATTCAAAAGTCGGAACGATTTTTTAAATGTTTTTGAAAAAAGTCTCTTCTGCTCACCAGGGCTGCATGTATTTGATCAAAAATACAGTAAAAAGAGTAATTACAATTAAAAATAACCAATTTCTATTTTAATATATATTTTAAAATATAATTTATTTCTGTGATCAAAGCTGAATTTTCAGTCTTCAGTGTCACATGATCCTTCAGAAATCATTCTAATATGATGATTTGATGCTCAGGAAACATTTATGATTACTCTCAATGTTGAAAAAAGTTGTGCTGCTTAATATTTTTGTGGAAACGGTTGCTTTTTCAGGATTTTTTTTAAACAGAAAGTTCAAAAGAATGGCATTTATTTGAAATAGAAATCTTTACTGTTATTTTTAATTGAACAATTTAATGCATCCTTGCTGAATAAAACCATTAATTTAATTTATTAAAATTAATCTTACTGACCCCATACTTTTGAACAGTGTTGTATATTGTTTAAACTGTAAAAGTGTAGTAATTTCTTTTTGAAAAATAAAAAATAAAATAAATTTTTTTTTCGCTTTACAGTAATATAAAACTGGTTTGAAAATGTGTTTATCATAAATAATTCATGAATAATTACTAGTAGTACCTTTCTCTGATATCTCAGTGTCTTCCATGTCAGTGCTCAGCTCTCTGGATTGACCGTCTGCTCTTTGACTCTGATTGGCCTCTCATGCATCACTGGTCACTCTGCAGAAAGACAAGAGACATTAAGTCACTCATTTTTCAAAACAACCTGAAGGGGAGTGATGTGTGTGTGTGTGTGTGTTTGTTTGTTTGTTTGTGTGTGTGTGTGTGTGTGTGTGGTTTTGGGGGGTTTAGAGACAAGAAGGCATCTTAGTGCTATAAAGAAGATTGCTGGATCAAAGCCCACTCAAAGCCTCTCATCTGACCAGTACCGTTGTGCCTTCAAGCAAATAAATTGACCTTTGTGTGCACTTCAAGCTTCCTATAGCTTGATGTCCTTTTCTGCCTCTCTTTCAATTCATGTCAAGTTACAGCACAGTGTTTTCAACTAATATTTTTTCAGCATTTGCTGTGAATGAGAAAAGTGCACCTGGTATCTATTGTTTGCATGGATCTTTCCTCTACAGCATGCATCAGCACACATTATCTCATCCTCTGTTCTGTTTGTTACCACCTGGACTATCATGACTCACGCTGAACACATTCTCCCATTCAATGCACGGGACAAAAAACATTTTTATAAAATCTCTCCAAGGCATGTCACCATTAATCCCGCCATCTCTGCCTTCAGACGTCGCACAAACTCACTAAAACTGGGCAAAAGGTTAAGCTCTGTGGTGACTTTGCTTTTGTGATCTATTGCATTGATATTTAGTGTTAGTGTCTTTTTTTTTTTTGTTAAACATAAAAAAACATTAAATCATTACTATTAATTCAACAAGACTATTTGTTTTGTTATCTAAAAAGTTTTTTTGTTGGATAAAAAAAGAGGAAATCCAAACCTACCTTGACTGAATGTTAGCAGTATAGCAGTATTCGTACGTGTACTTCCTTAAGAGATGGTCTGAAAATGACGCATTGAGCAGAAGTTTTACTTTTATTATCAACTCTGAAAAGATTCTCTGAAAGCCACTCTGAATAGTTTCTGAGGAACTAAGACACCACGGCACACAGTGACAGCAGAAATAGAAAAAGTTCTGCTTTTGAAAAAATAATAACGCTGTCTGGGTGGTTTTGGTGGTACAGAAGTGTAGAGGAAGAATAGAAAAAAAAAGTCACAATGCTATCCTTTTAGAAGTGTAAAAAAAAAAGAAAAAAGAAAATATAGCCCAAAGCTCTAGGTCTGTGCAGCGTACTTCCCCTAATAATGCATAGTATCCCAGTCCTCAAGCAGGTCCCAAATAACTTAGTTAAGTGTGTAAACTTTACTTAACATCACACTGTGAAAAGTTAAGCAAAGATGAACCACAGATTTCATATATTAGCTACTATGTAGTCTATTTGTATTAGATCTCAGAGCATGTTTAACGTCTATATTTGTATTTCAGTTCAGATTAAAGAGAATTAGTACAGCTCTTGGGCATGAAAGACGTTGAAACAACATGTTTTCAAAACCTTTTCCCAGATTAGTCTCAGGTCAAACCAAGTTTAAGTAAATAAACACCACCAAACAAGCTCAACCGCTTTGTCCCAGACATAATTCCAGAGGAGTATGATGTCTCATTAGGCAGTTGAAAGTGAAAAGTATATGTAACTTCAGAAAGTTCAAAGTGACTCCAGCTGCAGCAGCCAAGCGCCTCGGGCAACACTGACACACAGAGGCTCAGTTCAGCACTGCCGGCCGTTACAGCTGCACGTCTTGTGACTTTCTTTAAACAGCTCCTTTCCTATTATCAAATACTTTGCATTTAACAGGAAAAAGCAGTTGTGTGGAAAACACAAGGCTAAAAGCAAGTTAAAGATCTGTTTAAGTCTAAACATGCTTTCTAACTCTCTTTTTCTTTTTGGGAATCTAGCATAAAAATAGTTTAATAGCCATATCTAACTCAGGCAATATACATCTCAGATAATAGTCAAGTAAAACACAACAAATATAAGCTCACCTTCACTTGTAGCATGACATCTGATGTTGTCTGTTAAAAACTGTGAGTTTCTGGGACAAAGTAAAAGCCTTGCTGTGATTTACATATGCAAACACTAAGGGGAGTTCACCTGAAATTCAAATCGAACGCATGCAAGAACCAATGTTTATTTATGTTGTGTCCAACAATTTGAATGTATTTGCATATTTTTAGCACATGCTTCCAGAGAAACTACAGACTGCTTTCTCTTACCTTATACTTACTAGACAGGTACATTCTGTAATTATTGCTGGGAAAAAATGTCCAAATAATTTTAACAACATTACAAAAGATTGTTAAAGAAGACTTTGTCACAAAATAACGTTTTTGTTGTTGTTTATTTTGCACTAATGTTTGGGCAGTTGCCTTGGACTAACACTTTGTAGGGTGAACGCAGCAAAGGTTTCCAGTTAATGGACTGTGACGTATTCACAGTCAATCATGTTTAATTTATTTTGTGAAAAAAGTATCTGTTAATGAGAACTACCTGTCGTATTCAGCTTGTCATATGATCTCTATGTCCATATAAGATAAAACAACTTTTATTACTCTAGGCTACTGATATGACTTGAATGTGACATGATGTGATAAATATTAGAAAAGTATGACCAAAACAGAGCAATAATAATAATAATAATAATAACTTTATGCATTACTTCACATGAAATTGGTCATTTAAAACAAAAAACAAAAAAAACATTACAGATAGTTTACTGTTTGCTGGATACAGCAAGTAATTCAACATAACATTGAGATTATCCACCTTATTTTGCAACATGCAAGTAAGCTATTTTCTGTGAAAGCACAGGACTTCTGATTTTAATTAGCCACCATAAGTAAATAACTAGGTAAATAAGCGATAAAACTATTTGTGCTACAAACCAGTGTGTATAATTATGACAATGCATTAAAATAATAAGACAAGAAATACTAGTTTGCAATATCAAGCAGTATAACTACCTGTTTTGATTTACAACCCTACTATTCTGGCATATTTTTTAAAATAATTTCTTTAATTTTATTTATTTTTAAATGTTATACATTTAATTTGAATGCTTATTTAAAGTTCGGTGCAAGAAAAAGTACAAAAATACACATATAATTGTATTTAGACATACCTCAATTTTTTAAATATATATTTTTTTTAATAAATTGAAAATATAATAAAACATGCAGCTCATTTAGTTTGACCTCCTGAGGGTGGCATTCAGGGTTATTATAGTTAACTAAAACTAAAAACATTACAAAATATATATTAACTGAAATAAAATACAATAAAATATTAAAAAAAACCTTAAACCTTTTTTTTTCAGCTAGTGGCCAAGGCAACATTTCTCATATTAATTTAGTTTAACTTGATTCACTAAAATAACTAAAAGATAAAACTAAAATAATAACCAATAAAAATATGTAGACATTAAAATAAAAAATTACAAAAGCACAACAAAATGGCTAAAACTTTAAATAAAGTTAAAATGGAAACAAGAAAATATAAAGCCCTTTGCAAAATATGAATAAAAACTATAATAGTATCTCAATGATACAAAAAATAACACTGGTAACAACATATTCTGAAGATTAATTGACCATATTGACATTTGTGAAGAAAAAAAAGACTAAAGTACCCATAACAAAGTGAGAACATTGTGTACATGCCGGTACATGTCCTAATCTAAAGTGTCTGGATCAGAAACCCCCCTGCAGGTGACACTGTTGCATAACGGATGAGGTTGCTCGAAGCTTCACCATTGATTCAACATTAATATGTTTCTGTGTGCATGTCCTTAAAGGTGGACTTGGTCTTAAAGGGATAATTTACCCAAAAAGGAACCATTATGTATTTTTAATGAAACCTGTGAGGATTTTGTCCCGCTAAAGTCCAGGTGACCAAAACTTTGAAGATCCAAAAAGGTCATAAAGACATTCCAAATGTAATCTGGATGATTTTTATATGATGAACAGATTTAATTTAGGCTTTTATTTACATATAAACATACATCAACATACTGTAAATATAGCATCACATACAGTAAACATGTGGAAGTTAAAATGTGTGAGTGTGATGCATGAGAGTACCAATGAGGTTCTTTTGTTCCTTCTATATATCCTAATTATTGTTAATATGTAATTCATTTTTCCAGGAGCTCATTGCTTCTACCTTCAGTTAAACTGCTAACAGTGATTGTAAATTAATTGCCTAAATTATTACATTATTTGCTAACTGCATTCTTTAAATTGTATTGACAGCAAGATAATTTACACTTTCATTGCCCAGAAAGCTACTAAAAACATATTTAAAATAGTTATTGTGACTACAGTGGTTCAACCTTAAAGGCAGGGTAGGTAAGAAATTTTGTTCCAAATTTGTTTAAACTTTCTATATATATACATGCATAATTAAAATGTAAGAACTCTGATAAAAAGAGTATAAAAATCGAGTGACTCTAGACCGTTTAATCTGTATTAAACACAGCTCATTATTTCCATCCGGGACGAAACATAGGATTGGCTTAGGCGGCTGTCACTCTCTCGCAACCATGGCAACCACCCTTTTGCCACACATGACCTGCCCACTTGCGCGCGCACGTTTGATTTGGGGAATTCAAGAGGCATGGATCCTAGGAATACAAAAACAATGGCAGAGAAACAGCAAGCAAAATTCACAGTACCGGCCTATGCAGTTAGTGAAGGCAAACCAGGCAAAAAAAGGAAGACAGTAACAGTACAAGAAAAGGCAATGAACAAAAGTCTTTGGATAAACAAAGAAATAAAACGCGAGTTAATATCGGCGTGGCTTTCCAGCGATGGCGAGAACTGAGGGAACTCAAGGGGCTGAAAAGTGACTCCTTGATGGCTTTATTTCTGCTGGACAGGTAAATCTTTCTTTTTGTATTTTGATCATACATATTTTTTTGTTTATTTGTTCATGAAGCATGTGTCATTAGCACACTTAGCTGCGTAATATAGCTAACATAACATTACTTAGCGAGCCGTAGTAGAGACGATAAATAATCTATAGGCCTAGCACAAGATGATAGCTATAGTGTTGAATTGTGCATAATTTTGCTTTAGATAACTAAATACATGTTTAACAGATAGTAGGCCTAACGTTACTCCGCATCTAGGAACTTTTCTTAGAACTATATTTACCCTCTGTCTAACTCTTTTACCGTGTTCACCTGTAAGTTTACCTGCACGTTTTTTTTCGCCTTTGTTTTGTTTTTATATTCTCTACCTATGTTTACTGATGTCTTTATCTTGTATCTGTGTGTGTCGTACACACTTTGTTGTATGTGTGTGTTATTATTTTGTGTCTGCAATGCAGTTGTGAGTTGATATTTGAGTGTATGTTACTCTGTTTATCTGTAGAACAACGTATATGTTATGAATCTTACACGAAATTCATCTTCATCACAGTGTAAATGATGGTAATGGAAAAACGTGTATCATGCAACCTGTTTTTAGCTTTGCCTTATAGATAACTAACTCGTTAGCGAATTAAATTATGTTTATCTTCATAATTATAAAGTTATTTTTATTACATGTGATTCTGACATGATGTCACTACATGCACTGTGCTCCTTCCTCTCCGCTCGTCTCAGGTAAATAATGCGTCTTCCAGCTCAGTGGTCGGAGTCGCACGTTCATGCGTTTTGGGGGTCTGGCTTTGGAAGGAGCCCAGAAGGGAGGGGGGTGGAGTGAATGGAAATAATGAGCTGTCTTTAAAACAGTCGTGAGAGGTCTACAGACACTCGATTTTTATACTTTCTTTTTCAGAGTACTTACATTTTAAATATGTATTGATATATAAATAAAGTTTAAACAAATTTTGAAAAAAAAGTTTTTTATACATTTTTTACCTACCCTGCCTTTAATGTTATGACAACGAGAGCAACGAGAATACTTTTTGTGCACCAAAAAAAAAAAAAAAATAGTGACTTTATTCAACAATATCTAGTGATGGGCGATTTCAAAACTGCCAAAGTCTCGTGAAACACTGAAAGTTTGAAACACTTATGACGTAACGAAGCCTCGTTTATCTTGCAGACTGCAATAAAATATACAGTAGCCTATAATACAATAAAATATATAAAATAATACAAACCCGATTCTAAAAAAAGTTGGGACACTGTGTGAATAAAAAAGGAATGCAATAATTTACAAATTTCATAAACTTATATTTTATTCACAATAGAATATAGATAACATGTCAAATGTTGAAAGTGAGACATTTTGAAATGTCATGCCAAATATTGGCTCATTTTGGATTTCATGAGAGCGACACATTCCAAAAAAGTTGGGACAGGTAGCAATAAGAGGCCGGAAAAGTTAAATGTACATATAAGGAACAGCTGGAGGACCAATTTGCATCTTCAATTGGCAACATGATTGGGTATAAAAAGAGCCTCTCAGAGTGGCAGTGTCTCTCAAAAGTCAAGATGGGCAGAGGATCACCAATTCCCCCAATGCTGCGGCCAAAAATAGTGGAGCAATATCAGAAAGGAGTTTCTCAGAGAAAAATTGCAAAGAGTTTGAAGTTATCATCATCTACAGTACATAATATCATCCAAAGATTCAGAGAATCTGGAACAATCTCTGTGCGTAAGGGTCAAGGCCGGAAAACCATACTGGTTGCCGTGACCTTAGACGGCACTGCATCACATACAGGAATGCTACTGTAATGGAAATCACAACATGGGCTCAGGAATACTTCCAGAAAATATTGTCGGTGAACACAATCCACCTAAAACTCTATAGGTCAAAAAAGAAGCCATATCTAAACATGATCCAGAAGCGCAGGCGTTTTCTCTGGGCCAAGGCTCATTTAAAATGGACTGTGGCAAAGTGGAAAACTGTTCTGTGGTCAGACGAATCAAAATTTGAAGTTCTTTTTTTGGAAAACTGGGACGCCATGTCATCCGCACTAAAGAGGACAAGGACAACCCAAGTTGTTATCAGCGCTCAGTTCAGAAGCCTGCATCTCTGATGGTATGGGGTTGCATGAGTGCGTGTGGCATGGGCAGCTTACACATCTGGAAAGGCACCATAAATGCTGAAAGGTATATCCAAGTTCTAGAACAACATATGCTTCCATCCAGACGTCGTCTCTTTCAGGGAAGACCTTGCATTTTCCAACATGACAATGCCAGACCACATACTGCATCAATTACAACATCATGGCTGCGTAGAAGAAGGATCCGGGTACTGAAATGGCCAGCCTGCAGTCCAGATCTTTCACCCATAGAAAACATTTGAGCATCATAAAGAGGAAGATGCGACAAAGAAGACCTAAGACAGTTGAGCAACTAGAAGCCTGTATTAGACAAGAATGGGACAACATTCCTATTCCTAAACTTGAGCAACTTGTCTCCTCAGTCTCCCAGACGTTTGCAGACTGTTATAAAAAGAAGAGGGGATGCCATACAGTGGTAAACATGGCCTTGTCTCAACTTTTTTGAGATGTGTTGAGGCCATGAAATTTAAAATCAACTTATTTTTCCCTTAAAATGATACATTTTCTCAGTTTAAACATTTGATATGTCATCTATGTTGTATTCTGAATAAAATATTGAAATTTGAAACTTCCACATCATTGCATTCTGAACATTCTGAGCAATTTGAACAGTGTCCCAACTTTTTTTGGAATCGGGTTTGTATTAGTATATAATTATACTCTGTAACTGTAACATTTTAACTGGTGAGAAAAAAAGACAAGTCGTCATCTAACTCCTCAGAACACTCTCTTAGAAAGAAAAGGTTCTATATAGAACCTTAAAGGGTTCTTTCATAAATAGAACCTTTTAGGGGTTCCGATGTATTTAGTTTTAATTAATTAATTTTGTTTTAATTCATTTTTAATTGTAATTACCATTTTAAGAATTAAACAGCTCATAAACATTTTTTATCACTGGACAAAAAATTAAATAACCGTTAAACATTAAAGTTTCATGCAATCAAGACAATTTCTCCTTATATAGAACCTTTTTGACATAAAGTGTTCTTTAAAAATTGAAGTCAAGAACACTAAGGTTCTATATAGAACCCAATTGAACCTTTTTTTTTTTTTTTTTCTAGGAATAACATTTTTTTGTCTTCTCTAAAGTGAATATTTTACCTCAAATCACTTCTGTCATCATTGACTCACCTTCACATTGTTTTTTTTTTCCTGTGGAACACAAAAGCATATGTTAAACAGAATGTTCATGCTGCTCTTCAATCTTGGCACAAGCATGCAAATACGAATGCATTTTCGAATCTACAGCAAAAGGTAAGATTTTCAGTGATTACTGAAATTTATAGTATTCTCTTTTTTTGAGCTTGACAGACCCAGTCTCCATTTACTTTCATTATATGGAATAATTTAGTAAAATTATCCCTTTAAATATTTGCATTTGGTTTCTTTATTCTCAGCCAATTACAAAATATTTATCAAGTGGACAATCAAGTCTAGGATTACTTGCTGCTTACAGAAGTGGAAAAGCCTAAAAAGATGTGTGATAAAGGATCTGTTCATTTGCGTCAGGGACAGTTGTGTACTACTGGTGTGATTGGATTTCATATCCCAGTCCCACCTCAGCCTCCCTGCTGAGGCCACATTAGCAGCCAATTAAATAGAGTGTTAAAACCCATTCCCTGTGCTGAACGGACATTAATGAATGTCAATGACTTTACACAGGATGTATTCGTTCCCTTTTGCTTGGCTATTCAACTGATTAGGTTATAATGAGGTTTACGCCACAACCTCATAGCCAGAGCAATGAGAATTGAAACCTGCATTATGAAACCCAGGCATGCATAGCAGCACAGGCCTAATCATAGATCTTATTACAATTTCCAATGAACATCATTTCCAGTTCACCTCACCAAAGGTGTCATTTGGTCAAACAATGAAGATTAGTGTACCTTGAAGTAACATTAAAGGAAATATGAACAATCTTTAATAGTGAATGTGATGACATGATGTTAAATTACACCATCAGATGCCTACATTACTTTATCACTTTCATTATAAGGTCTGAAATAGCTGCTTTTGTAACAATTTGAGAGTGAATGAGCTTATTCTTTTATGAAGCAGAAGTAAGGATCGACAAAATAATTCAAAGAACTTGTGCTGTGTAGCTCAGGTAAAAAGTGAAGGATGATTAACTGGCGCTATTGCTGAGTTAATTACTTATTGATCTTGTCTGGCAGCGTGGGTGACTGTGACCTTTGAGGTTCAGTATTTTATGTTTTTTATACTTGTCGACTATGTAGAGGAGGTGCATTTAGATAATGGCTTCTGACAAGTAGAGCGCTGTAACCGGTTTCAAAGCCTGGCTTCCTGCTGCCATGTCTGAGAAACATTCTTCAATAGCTCTTGTCTGTCAACGAAGAGAACAGTTTGGAGTCAAGGTGCCTTCACATGAAAAACCCTTAAAACCCTTAGAATATATGCACTTACTAGGACAACAACAAGGCTATAAGGAGTCCTCTCCGTCACGGGTCAGATTGTGTCACCAGTTCTTCTCTGTTGTTTGTTATGGTGCTGTCATTTTCTGCAGCCATTGATTTGGACATTGATTTGCATGCACAATCACAAGCTGATCTCCCGCACCTGTCACTCGTTGCCTTTACGCTTTATTTCATATTCATGTCAGGTGGATGTTTCATGTTCTCTGCTCTCATTCATGTGAGTTTGCTTCTGTTACTTACCTGCTTGTGATTGTGATCAGGAGCCAAAGACGAGGAGTTTATAGCAAGACTGCTCTCACTTGCTGGACTCGGGCTCGTCTTTCGTTTCCTCTCGGTGGTCTCCTCTACTTGTGTCTGCTGATGTGTGTGCGAGTACACGGGAGCTAGCACACAGAGAGTTAACAGTTTTCACTGTGTCACATGGACTGTTTCAAATTGTTCCTAAAGTTTTCTAATTAACTTTACTCGTGTTTTATCACTGCAGTTTGGTCCTCCATTCATCTGAGTTCTTGACGCTCTCTTTGATAAGACATAAATCATAACAATGTTTCCTCTAGGATTTTTTCCAGCTGTGGTGGCAGGCCTAATTCCACAGGGGGAGGGGTGTCGCCCATGGGTGATTTCCCATTGACCACGCCCCCTTCCCCACCCAAGAATCATGCGCACTCACACACACAGGCCACTTTCTGGGGAATTGAAAAAATAAATTCTATATTATATTTATATACCTTTTACATGAACCTCCTATAAAATGAATCTGTCTCATGACAAGCAATTGATTCCTTCAGAAAATTCTAAACCGTCGATTCATATGAGTGATATCTGATCCTGTACTGACCTTTGCCTGTACTCAAAGTGGTAGTTACAACGGCAGTCTATGGAAGGAAATCTGACAGCATTCTGCTCAAAAATTCCTGTCTGCCCCTGTTTGACCCAGAACAATGTCTGACGGGTGTGGAACACTAGGGTGAGTACAATAAAGCATGCAATTTTCATTTTTGGGTGAACTAACCTTTTAACAACTTAAATATTCACTTGTACCTCACATTGAGGGATTATTTCACTTTCAAATGAAAATTAGCCCAAGCTTTACTCACCCTCAAGCCATCCTAGGTGTATATGACTTTCTTCTTTCTGATGAACACAATTGGAGAAATATTAATAAATATCCTGATGCATCTGAGCTTTATAATGGCAGTAAGCGTTACCAAACAAGTATGAGCTGAAGAAAGTGTCTCCATCCACATCCATCCATCATAAATATATTCCACACGGCTCCGGGGGGTTAAAAAAGGCCTTCTGCGAAGCGAAGCGATGTGTTTGTGTAAAAAAAAAAAAAATATCCACATTTACCAAGTTATGAAGTAAAATAGCTAATATTCAAGTTATGAAGAAAGTTTTGCGTCAATTTCACTTTTTTCCGTAAGTTGAATAGGGAAGGCGGTCTGGCGGAAGCTAGATTATTTTAATTCATAACTTGTTAAATATTAATATTTTTCTTACACAAATGCATCACTTCACTTCAGAAGGCCTTTATTAACCCTCCGGAGCCGTGTGGAATATGTTTATGATGGATGGATGTGGATGGAGACACTTTCTTCAGCTCACTTTCTTCATACTCATTTGGTAATGTGCGTCAGAATATTTATTAATATTTCTTTGATTGTGTTCATCAGAAAAAAAAGTCATATACACTTAGGGTGGCTTGAGGGTGAGTAAATCTTGGGGTAATTTTCATTTGAAAGTGAACTAATCCCTTAAGCTATCGAATGGCTTCAGAAGTTTTGGAATACAGTGCTCGAAAATGTCTCAGGTAACGCATGTAACCATGGTTCCCTGAGAAGGGAACGAGACGCTGCATCATCATAAAAACACTTTGGGAAATCCATTCAGCTTAAGCTCTCCTGAAGGCATGTGCAACTAGTCCAGTTCTGATTGCCGCAACATCATCCCATGATGTGTGCCGGCGAAACGCGGAAGCGTTCTAATCTAAAGCAAGCCGGCTCCCATGCAGGAAGTATGGCAAGGGGACGCAGTGTCTTGTTCCCTTCTCAGGGAACCATGGTTACATGCGTAACCTGAGATGTTCCCTTTCGAGAGAACTTGCGCTGTGTTGTCATAAGGACACTTTGGGGAATGATATACCCAGGTCGTCATGCTGATAAAATGTCCTGTCCTGGAGTGAAGCAATTATGGCACAGCTCAGGACGTGATCACCTGGGATCCCGACGTGGCCGGCAGGTCCAGGCTATAGAACCTGATGAAGGTGCTATAGAAGATGCCATACTTCATGTGGAATGTGCTTTGAGAGGCAGAGGTGAAAACAGCCTGCGCATCTCATATGCCTTAGAAATATGTTCAACAATCCACCTGCTTATAGTAGGTTTGGTAGCCAGGCAGCCCTTATTGGGGGCCCGAAGCATACCAACAGTTGATCAACAGCATACATCAGTTGTACACTCATTATTGGGGTACATTGCATTATGGGATTGAATGAGTCTCTCGATAATGTCCACTATTGTTTTGGACACTACTACAAATGGCTGTCCCACCAAATAGTGCCCTGTTCAGGAGTGTAGGGGGTGATTTTGAACACAGCACAGTCTTTTAGGTATGTAATGTTAGTACACAGTAGTTAAGGTCATCTCAAATAAATTGTGACCAAAATAACTATTTTCTATTAAAATGTAATTTATTCCTGTGATGGCAAAGCTCTCCAGTCTTCAGTGTCACATGATCCTTCAGAAATCATAATTATTATCAATGGCGAAAACAGTTGTGCTGCTTAATATTTTTAGTAGAAACAATGGTACTTTTTTTTTTTTTTCAAGTACATCATTTATTTGAAAGAGAAAGCTCTTGTAGCTTTATTAATGTATCATTATTACCGTTACATGGTAGTGTATTTTCAAATGAAATAAGATATTAAACACAAAAAAGAAAATACAGGGCTGGACTTTATCTATTTATTTGAATGTGGGGTGTTACATACCAGAATGCAAAACTGAATGTGAGTTGAGAGGTTGGAGGAAAATAAACAAAAAGAAGTTTCCTTTGAAATAATATTCACTGATAAACCATTCACAAAAACACCAGGAATGTGCATGAAGAAAGCAAAAGAGGCCTATTTTGATTTCATGTTGACTTCCAGAATCAATAGTTTATCGGCAAATAAAATGAATGGAGGATTGTTTCTTTTAGGGCTGCACAATTAATTAAATTTATATGACAATATGGCCTTTAAACTGCAAAAAGGTGTGATTTAAGTAAACAACGGTCTGCATGTGCTGGGTGCTTCAAGCTGATGCCCCGTTTTGTCAAATTGTGGAGCTTGTGATAGTGTTTTTAACTGTGTTTCAGAGTGGCCTGCATTATGTGAATAATTAGAGCTCTTTTAAAGAAGACTCAAGTACAAACAACCTTCAAGAGCAACTCCTTGTATTGGCAGCGAGGCCAATGATTTTTTTCTTCTAACCTTGATATCAGAAGCAGCAATATCTTACATTTCAAATCCTGCATCATCATCTGAAAAAAAAATATTGTTGACCCAATCGTACAGTCTTCATTTCATCAAGGAAAGACAAAACCTCAGTCTACACAAAGTGTCTTGTTTAGATTGTCTATCAATTAAGATTCATGGATAAATGTATAGAGTGCTGTAGAGAAAAGACACTCTTTATTTTCTTCACATCTGTCAGCTCTGGTCTTAAGGGTAATCTTGTGCTGCCCTTGTCATGCTTCTCTAAGAGGTTGGGAGCGATAACCCACCATCAAAGACTGAAATTTCCCTCAAAAATACAGATAACACCACTGACTTCTAGGCACTGAACAAAAGTGACAAAGGCAGCCTCACTGCCATGGCAACATGATGTTTCTGAATTGCTTGTTAAAGTGAGAGAGATTTAGCAGTATAGTAGGAATTGTTCAGAACAGCATACTACCACACTGCTCTTAATGTTGTTGCAGTACTAGCATTTACTATGCTATATATGTATAATGATCAACTGCATTTGCCAAAATAAGCAGTAAAGAACAGAGCTTACTGCATAAGGTAGGAGCATCCCATTCAATTTTTAGTCTGATGAATGATTCATAATTTTTAATCTTATCTTTTTTCTTGACTTATTATGAATATAGTATATACATTAAAAATAAACTGTATATGAACATTTATTAATGATGTTCATATGTTAAGGTTGGTGTGTCATGATCACTAGTGGGAGTGTCCTAATCGACCACTAGAGGGCACTCCAACCCGGACTCTTGTTTTCACTTTTGGACTTCATTTCCCATAACACACTTCCCGAACTCATTATCCTGTGTCATTGCACCCAGCTGTTTTGTGTTTATTCATTAGTGTCTGTCTATTTATTCCTGGGTTGTTTCTGCTTTTGTTATGGTGTTTTCATGTATGGTTTTTGGTTTCTACGTTTTGGTTTTCCTTGTGTTTTTTCTTGTTTTTGTATGGACTGTTTCTGTGAATTTTGACCCTTGCCTGTTGGATTACGTTTCTGGATTACCCCCATTAAAGCTGCACATGGATCTAACCTTCTTGTCTCTGTGCCATATGTGACATGGTGTTGGGTATGGGTTAAAAGATCAGTTATTCTCAAGTGTGTTCATGTTATTTCATTTTTTTTAAAAAAAATCAAGACTTTACACATCATTTAGTAATCAGTGCATATATAAGAGGTTAAAGGTGCAATATGTAAGATTTTCTGTCCTCTAGAGGCCTATTCAAATCAAAGGCATAGCTTGATGATGGCAAGTTTGAGCACAGAATCTTGGGACATGTGATCTTCATCTCACAGCCGGTCGAAATAATCGAGATAGGACTCGGGAAGAAATCATGTTCATGGATGTGATTATTAACATTACTGCAGTATGAAGCAGAGCAGGAGCGAGTGTTGTGGAGCTGAACGAGGAGCTGGAGCGATTGATCAACACACGCCTCACGAGCAGCGGGACTTTTATTATGACACAGTCGCCGGCGCCGCTTCCGCTTTTCCGGTCATGAGTATGAGGTAACGCAGTTCTGTTTATCATATTAGATACATTTGAGAGTGTTGAAAATTATGTTATAATGTTACTCTGTGCGCTCGCTCGGCGGCTGCTGTGAGACACTGTTACACACTGCAGTAAGATAGATCGATTTTACAATATCATATTAAATGCTGGATGATTGTGTTGGTAAATGGCATGCAATTAATTTTAAAACGTATTGTATGATGGAGAAAATGCTGTATTAATGTTACTAAAAATAAAGCTGCATCTGATTATGCTATGTTAGCTACTTCACAAAATAGTGTTTTTCTCTGAGGCATTTTCTCACAATTTACAAATAGTTGGAAACATTTGGGATATTGTAAGTACTCAAGTGAACAAAATATGTAACACTGACCTAGTGGTTTTTGGATATTTTATTGCAAAAATATTAGATATTGCAGCTTTAAAGGAGTTCTGTGCACTGATTAATATTGATTAAACAGAATTGTAAACACTGTTATACTGCTATATTATATACACTTTTAAACACTAATTTTATTATGAACTAGAGATTACTGATTCATACATAAATTATGAAATTAGTCTTAAAGCAACCACCAGTCGCCTGAAACCAGATTTGATGGCTTTTACATGCACATAACAGCATTTGTGAGAAGAATGCAAGCTGCTGTTTGAAGTCAATTTACACAGAGATAACAGCAATAAGAAATGTGCTATACTATAATAAGCATGTAAGGAAGTATACACAGCGGTTCACTTCTGCAAATTAGAGTGGATTTCTTTCACACTACTTCACTGCTGCACTCAGAAAACCACTTTCAGACCAACCAAACGAACAGACTCTGATATTTAACAGCCCTATAGATTTACCTAGTAAGTTTTATTTACATTATAACATCTCTTTGACAGTCACATTCCTAAAATATATTTATATATGCAAAACAGTGCAAACCAGCAAAATAAAAATAAAGGCTAAATGCAAATAGTGAGAGATGCTATATTTACACTAAGTAAAAATAGCAGTATTTTCTTGTAAGTGTAAATAGTTGTTAGACGTTTACATCTCACTGGACTATAGTATATTTTTTTAAAACAGAATGCAATAATAACATGTTCAGTGTATATGATTATATTTAGTAAAATCAGAAATGAATGCTGCCTTATTGGAACGTACCCCTTAAAGCTCACCTACATTTTATTTCGACTTTCAGTTATTTTCTTAATTTTGTATTCACAATCCAAGCTGTGTCACTCATTAACCTCCAAGCTGATACGTGATGGGAAAAGGAAGAGGAATGAGTTTGGAAAAAGGTGATTTCAAACTCAGGTCAGTCGTGTCAAAAGCTAATGCCACCCATGCCACTGCTCCTGTTTCCAGCGGGATTTCTTCTGTGATTGTTTCAGTTTATGGTGGGTGGAGTTAGTGCAAATAGCCTCTGCCAACAAGGTGGGCTATTTGCACTTGGTGTAAATGTAATGGACATAGGCCGGTAAGAGCTGTGTGTGTAAACCTCACTTCCCTTATCTCAAGAGGCGCTCTAGCGACTAACGCTAGAGACTGCGGTCTTTAGCCTACTTGTTAGAGAGCCCATCTCCCATGCAGACGGACCAGGGTTTATCCTGCATGGAGCGGGCGGTGCAAACTGGAGGGGCTACATAAACAGTGATTTAAGTTTGGGTTCAACTTGAGGTAGAAGTGACTCAGAATCTGTAGAGCTACTTCACCATCGTGCTCCAGGGGAACTGTTGTTAAATTAGTGAATCACTTTGAATCAGAAGTATCTTCTAAATGCCAAGCAACTAACATACACACCATGGGGTTGGTTTGATCACTTTAACAGCTCTACCTGTGAGACGCTGACCTTTTCTCAGGTCCTCCTGCAGATGCACAGTAAGTAAAACAGGCACATATTAGTGCTTTTCTCATGTTTTCAAAAAAATAAAATAAAATAAAATAAAAAAATGTGCCATTAAAAAGTGAATAAATCATTCTTTTTTTAAGTGACACTATTGAACAGTTACAGTTACAGCGGGAGTCTTTCTTGCCTCCTCTGAGCCCATTGAGTTTTAATAGAACCACTGTTTACCATGGGTTAGGAGGGAGGTAACTGAGAATGAATTGGGGGAAGTCATGTGAGAGAAGGTAAAGCCTCCATCATTGGCCTAAACTATACACATGATAAAGCCATCTCTTGGTTTTGTGCATGTTCCACATCTGCAAGAGGGAGAGAATTTTTTTTTCAAAATAAAAACATGCTTGTTTCCTTGTTTCAGTCCATTTCAATATAAAATTCATTGCGACTGACTGACTCATGAAGCCACCATCTCATGGCGTATTAATGTAACTTTCACTAAAGCCGAAATCACTTACGGACTCTTTCTGAATATCAAAAAATACGGAATGTTATTTATAGAAAATATTATTTATTGAATAATATTTAAATGAACAACAACAACTATAAGAAGTGAAATAGGAAATAAACAAGCAAACAATTCAGTCAAACGTACAAAAGCAGCGCTGTAATTAGTACAGGATTTAATTTCAATGTAAAAATAAAGTTATAAAATGTAATATAACCCTTAAGCCAAATCTATTACCTCTGAAACAAGTAATATATTAATAAGACCAAAGATTGCCCATCTGATACCCAAAATGAATTATACCTCATGTTTAAACACTATCTGCATAAGAGCCAGCAGCAAATTCCAGAAGCACTGGCCGAGATGAAGCTGTTCCCTGCGGGTACACGAGCACTGAACGATTGCTGACAGCCTGGAGCTCACAGCTCCCGAAAGCATCTGCACAACGCAAATCTGAGGTCTAAACAACTATATTCTCACTTAATAAAACCTCTTAAAACTACATTCCATTATAAAATAACAGTAATACATTTGGTGGGTTTGCTCGTATTTACTAAATCAGTATTTAGTGTGACCTCCTGGACTTCTTCCAGTTTGTCAAAGAAGAAACTCTGAGAAACTTTTCTTGGCCTACCAGTCCTTTTCCATTATATTTAGGTTTAAGAGAGCCAGGTTCCTGCTATTGCTCAAGTGTAAGGGAAGGTCACTAAATACAACCATGAGTAGTTTTCTTTCTAGGGATAGTCAAAGAGATATAATTAGATGATCTAGTTGCATATGTATTAGTTTGAAGTTGCAGCAACTTTTGAAGATAATTAGGTAATAACCCTAGTAAAGCTTTGTAAATTAAGATATACCAGTGTATTTCCCTTCTTGTATGCAATGATGTCCAGTTCAAAAGAGAATATAATTCACAATGATGCGTTCTATAAGATGCATTTGTAATCAGTCTAATTGCTGCATGATACAACACATCTAATTGTTCCAGAACACCTTTCCGTGCATTTCTATATACCACATCACCATAATCAAACAAGGGAAAGACAGTGTTTTCAACTTGGCTGATTTAGTAAATACAGATCTATTTCGATATAGAAAACTAAGTCTAGATTTAACTTTCTTCTGAAGATGAGTTATATGATAAGTGAAAGAACTATCGAGACAAATTCTGAGATATTTATATGAAGGTACCACTTCAGTTCCCTTTCGATATTTCACTCGTACTGCGTATGGGGGAAAAGTCTCCCTTTTTCCCCGCCACTGAAGCCTTTTCAATAACGCAGTGTAACTGCACCGTCATTGGTTCACTCATAGACAAGTTGTTGAACCAACGGCGGCGCGGCTCAGCTGCGCGGCCTATGAGAAGAGAGCATTCCCACCAAAAGAGGCACATTCCCGCCAAAAGGGGCGGAGTAATGTGCTATTTTTACAAAATTAACATTAAAGAGGTGTGTGAACTCGCAAATTCAATGTCAGCAGAAGTAATTTGTTCTGGCCCTCTTCCTGTTCGTCGGAGTGATGAGATAGTTAGCAGGTTATCATCACTCAATGGCTGGCTGTCTAAGTGGTGTCCGCAGAATAATATAGGTTTCATAGACAATTGGAAAAGCTTTTGGGGCAGACCTGATCTGTTGAAAAGAGATGGTATTCATCCCTCCCGGGATGGTGCTGCTCTTCTATCTAGAAATTTGGCAAATAGTCTTAGAGCTGAAACATGACAAACCAGGGCCCAGATCAGGACGCAGACAAACTGGCTAAACCGACCGTCTGCTAGCCGCCTCACGTCACAGAACTCAAATAATTCACAGCACATAGAAACTCTTTCACCTAGATATTATCACATAGAGACTGTGTCTGTACCTCGAACTAGTAAATACAAAAAACTTCTGAAACCTTTTAAGGGTAAAAATTTAATTGATGTTCAAAAAATGAAAATCACAGATAAATCAGATAAACAAATGATAAAGCTTGGGTTACTGAATATTAGATCTATTTCTTCAAAAGCACTTATTGTAAATGAAATTATCACAGACAATAAACTAGACTTGCTGTGTTTGACAGAAACCTGGCTAAAACCAGACGATTACATTACTTTAAATGAATCTAGTCCTCAAGGTTATGATTATCGACACAATCCTCGACAGAAAGGCAAAGGGGGAGGTGTTGCTGTAATTTATAGTAATATATTCAGAATCATTCAAAAGAATTTCAAATATAATTCCTTTGAAGTGATGGTGCTTTATGTAACATTATGTAAGTTGACATTTGTGCTGGCTACTGTATACAGGCCACCAGGGCACCATAATGACTTTATCAAAGAATTTGCTGATTTTATATCAGAGTTAGTACTGGCTGCGGATAAAGTCCTTGTTGTTGGTGATTTTAATATCCATGTAGATAATAATAAAGACGCATTTGGATTGGCATTTGCAGACATTTTAAACTCTATTGGAGTTAGACAACACGTGTCAGGACCCACTCATTGTCGTAATCAAACCTTAGATCTAATACTGTCGCATGGAATTGATATTGATGCTGTTGAAATTCTACAGCAGAGCGATGATATATCAGATCATTATTTAGTCTCGTGTATAATACAATTAGCCAAGGCTACAAAACCACCACCCAGCCATAAATATTGTAGAACCATCACGTCTACCACTAAAGATTGCTTTATAAATAATCTCCCCGAGCAGTTTCATCACCTTAGTATACCTGACAACTTAGAAGAACTCGATGCTGCAACAGAAACTATTGGCTCTCTCTTTTCCAGCACATTAGATGCAGTCGCTCCTTTACGTCTGAAGAAGATTAAGGAAACTAAGAAAAAAAGGCTTTTACAGCCGCTACTTTCTGGTACCCAAGAAAGACGGCGGTCTCAGACCCATTTTGGACCTCAGGTTGTTGAACCTTTCCCTTATGAAGCGAAAGTTCAAAGTCCTGACGCTGAAACAAATCCTCGCGCAGATTTGCCACGAGGATTGGTTTTGCTCGCTGGATCTGAAAGACGCTTACTTTCACATCCAGATAGCCCCCCATCACAGGCGATTCTTGAGATTCGCATTCGAGGGTGTGGCTTATCAGTACACGGTCCTCCCCTTTGGGCTCTCCCTGGCCCCTCGCACTTTCACGATGTGCATGAATGCGGCTCTTTCCCCTCTGAGACAGATGGGAATATGAGTTTTGAATTACCTCGACGACTGGCTCATCCTGGCCAGCTCGCGTTCGGAACTAGAACACCACAGATCCGTGCTCCTCAGCCACTTACAGTGCCTGGGTCTCAGGGTCAACCTAGCCAAGAGCTCACTACTCCCCACTCAACGAATTTCGTTCCTGGGTGCAGTGTTCGACTCGGTCCGCATGACGGCCGTAGTCTCACCAGAGCGCGCTCTGGCTATTCAGCAGCTCGCGGCTTCCGTCAAGAACAAGGCCTACCTCCCTCTGAAGCTCTTCCAGAGGTTGCTAGGGCTCATGGCTTCTGCCTCCCCAGTACTCCAGCTCGGCCTGCTTCGCATGCGGCCCCTGCAGTTCTGGCTGAAAACCCGGGTCCCTCCTTACGCTTGGCGTCACGGGCGCCTTCGCCTCAAGGTCAATCAGGCCTGTTTGATGGCTCTGAAACCGTGGATGAACCCTACTTGATTCACTCTAGGAGTACCCCTACAGGCAGTAACACGAAGGACGGTTCTCTCGACAGACACATCCAACTCAGGTTGGGGTGCCCTGTGCGAAGGCAGCCCGGCTTTCGGCTCGTGGACACACGAGGAAAGCCACCTTCACATCAACTGCCTCAAATTGTTGGCAGTGATACGAGCCTTCCAAGCCTTCCATTCTCGTCTGACGGATCGCCACGTCCTAGTCCAATCGGACAGTATGACAGTGGTCTCATATATAAATCGCCAGGGGGGTCTTTCGTCCAGCCGCTTATGCGCTCTGGCGAAACGCCTTCTGGAACGGGCTTTCCCAAGTGTTCGCTCACTCAAAGCGACTCATATACCTGGGAAAAGCAATCTGGGAGCAGACATGCTGTCTCGGAACAACATCCCCTCGGACGGGTGGATGCTCCACCCCCAGACTGTTCAAACCATATGGGAGTTCTTCGGGAAAGCAGAGGTGGACCTCTTTGCCTCAGGAGACAACTCTCATTGCCCAACTTATTTCTCCAAGAAGGACGACGCATTGGCCCACATCTGGCCCAATACCCTTCTTTACGCCTTTCCTCCGATTGCCCTGATCACCCAGGTCGTCAGACGGATCAGAGAGGACAGACACAAAGTTCTGTTGGTGGCCCCACTCTGGAGGAGCCAGGTTTGGACCTCGGAGCTGTTTCGGCTTTCCACAAAAGCCCCATGGCCAATTCCCCTGAGACGGGATCTCCTCTCTCAGGCGAACAGAACAATCTGGCACCCACAGCCAGAGCTTTAGGCTCTACATCTGTGGATCCTCGACGGGAGCCGTCTAACCTCCCCAGGAATGTGCTAGATACCATTTCACAGGCAAGAGCTCCGTCCACGAGACGCCTCTACGCCCAGAAGTGGTCAGTCTTTGCTAGCTGGTGCTCTACACGCAGCATAGACCCGGAGGAATGTGGAGTATCTTCCATACTAACTTTCCTCCAAGAGCGACTGGACTCGGGGCGAGCCCCTTCCACGCTCAAGGTTTACGTAGCAGCCATTGCGGCGTTTCACTCGCCCATTGCTGGACAATCTGTAGGGCGGAACGACTTGATTATTAAGTTTCTGAGGGGTTCTAGGCGATTGCATCCTCCTCGTCCCCTCACCGTTCCCCCCTGGGACCTCTCTTTGGTCCTCAGGGCTCTTAAAGGTCCTCCTTTTGAGCCATTAAGTCTAGCAGGCCTCAAGCCCTTAACGTTTAAAACCGCTCTGCTACTTGCTTTAGCATCGGTTAAACGCGTTGGCGATCTGCAGGCACTCTCTGTGATGCCTTGAATTTGGGCCTAACGACTCCACGGTCGTGCTCAAACCAAGGGTTGGCTACGTTCCCAAGGTGCTCTCTACGCCGTTTAGAGCACAAGTGATCTCACTCTCTGCGCTCCCCCGTTCATCGGACGAGCCAGGGCTAGAATCACTATGCCCCGTTAGGGCTTTGCGCATCTACATCGAGCGATCACAGCCCTTCCGGCAATCTGATCAGCTATTCGTTTGTTTTAATGGCCGCACCAAAGGGTCTCCGGTCTCGAAACAGCGTCTATCATGATGGATCGTTGACGCCATAGCCCTTTCTTACTCCTCTGCAGGCGCTACATGCCCCATTGGAGTTAGAGCCCATTCCACTAGAGGCATGGCTTCATCATGGGCCTGGTCCTGTGGAATCTCTATCAAAGACATCTGTGAGGCGGCCGGCTGGTCCTCGCCGTCCACTTTCGTCAGATTCTACCAGTTGGACGTTCCGACCTTGCATGCTCGGGTCCTTTCAGTGTAAAATTGCGGTCCCTTAATATTCCGCTTTTTGCACATCACAAACTCAGGAGTTCTCTCCTCCGTAGTGTAACAGGGTACGACGGCTTCGGCCTTCACTTGTCCTCGGCCCCTTCTGGTGCCTGCTCAAGTTCAGTCATTCCCCAGCCGTGGCACGGCGCGGTTGAATTCGTTCCCCCATACGCAGTACGAGTGAAATATCGAAAGGGAACGTACTCGGTTACTAACGTAACCTCGGTTCCCTGAGATATGGAACGAGTACTGCGTTACTTGCCGTGCCACGAGGCTGCGGCTTAGGTCGTCGCTTCAGTCGATATGGCCTGATGGCCTATGGCGACTCGCCCGCTTATATAGCACATTACCCCGCCCCTTTTGGCGGGAATGTGCGCGCGCTCTCTTCTCATAGGCCGCGCAGCTGAGCCGCGCCGCCATTGGTTCAACAACTTGTCTATGAGTGAACCAATGACGGTGCAGTTACACTGCGTTATTGAAAAGGCTTCAGTGGCGGGGAAAAAGGGAGACTTTTCCCCATACGCAGTACTCGTTCCATATCTCAGGGAACCGAGGTTACGTTAGTAACCGAGTACGTTTTTGCCCCATCTAAGGATGTAATGTCTTTATTACTTTGTTGATTTTTTTCCAAACCGCATCACTTTCGTTTTTTGTAGTATTTAAAACCAATTTTAAATCATTAAAAGCTTCTTGAATTTTATTAAAACAGTCCTGTACCTGTTTCAGAAATTCATCATATGACGATCCTACAACATAAAGAATAGTATCATCCGCATATAAGTGAATATAGGTTTTCTGACTACAGATCAGAGATATTGTACATTGAAAACAGGGTTGACGCTAACACAGAGCCTTGTGGGACACCCGTGTTAATAGTTAATGGTTCAGATAATTGAAAGGTCAAGATCAATAAAAATAGCTGCACAGAATTGTTGTGTTTCTAACGCATTGTAAATATCATTCATAACTTTTACAACTGCTGTAACAACTGCCTGTATTTTCTGGTTAAATTCTAATAAAGAGACGGAGAAATAATTACATATGGTCATTTTACCATTGCTAAAGCAACATCTAATGGTGGCCTAAGACTTTTTCACAGCACTGTGTATATATACACCACAACCACACAGTAAATATATTTCATATAGTCTCTACAATTTAAAATCAACATGAACTGCCTTTTGAACCCCATAACCCCATATTTTCAAACAATAAAAAGTAGCCTTTTCATTTTTGCTGTGAAGGACATGCTAATATGACAATCCTCTCCCTATAGAAACATTCTAAACATTCCTTTGTGTGTGTAGAAATTTAATGTACTTTTATTCATGCACAAAATCGCTCCAGCTTACAAATAAAGACCCAGAAGGTCTTTGTCAGGTTTTAGATTAAAAAAAACAACAACAACAAAAAACTGATTCTAAAGTCTTTATCTGTCAAACTTGCCTGAAGGTAAACACAAGCATGCTTTTGAAATGAAAACACTAGGAAATAGATTTGATATTCAAATTTTCCTTTAGTATGTGAAACAGGCAAATAAACAGAGGCTCTGTAGAGCATTAAATTAGAGGGGATTTTTTAAAAGGCTAACTACCCAGGAAAGGCAACAGTTTTCCCTGCTAATTAAAAGAATGCTCCAAGGATCCTCACACACGGCTTGACGGGTGTTTGACAGTAGTATGCTTAAAGACAATAGTAATGGATTTGACATAATCTGAGCTCCTGGCATTCCCGCACTTGATAATTACAGTATTTAAGCAAGAAAAACACTGGAAAAACCTAAAGGTGTCGTACATGCTGTACAGAGATAGGCCTCTTCACAAGTTTTACCATTAGCTATGGTGCTGTTTGGTTCCTTTCTGAGATGCTGAAACACAGACACTGTTTGAACATTGATCCAAGTCAAAGCCTGCCAAAAGTGTGCCAGAAGAATAACTTGTTACGTTTCTTTCCATGCATGCTTCCTTACACCCTGCATGTGTCAGTGGGATGCATGAAAAAACATACTGAAGCGAGGCAGCATGCGGTTGATATGTGTTTACAAATGAGCAGAACCAAATCAGTCAATAATCAAAAAGTCAACAATTTTCAACTGTTCATTAAAATGAATTACTAGGTGAAGATATAAATGGAAAATAAATAAGAAATCTTGAGCAATAGAACAAATCATCCTAAGAATGCTAGTACTGTATATAGAAAGAAAATGTCAAATAAAGTGAAATATCAGAGCTAAGAATAAAAAAAAAAAAAAATCAAAATGTAAAACCAACTCAAGTCTTTCATTTTGAATTTCTCATTCAAAATGAAAAATGTATTCATGTAGTAAAATATTGATGACTTTATACCAATGGTTAGCTAATGTAATGTGTCATATTCCTACTGTCAGCATGGTATGAAGTTCCACATGCCAGCTTATGGGGCTGAGAATCACTCATTTAGACAGGAAGAAGAGAATGGTTAGCAGTATGTGAGTGACTAACTGCTGCTCGTTTTGGTTTTTGACAGAGCTCATGCTGTTGTTTGGAGCACCATGTGTTACAGCTTGCTTCATTCATCTTATAAATGCTTTGCTTACAAAGAGTTTGACAAAAGCATTTACCATTGATTAACATCCTCATAGCTCATAGGACTGTCTTTAAAGCTTTCTTTGTTATTGTTCAAAGTCAATTGTCCTATAAAAAAATGAATGGGATCTTTACTTCTGGAACCCAACTGTTGTACTCTATAGAGCGTATGCATCGACGTTACTTTCCCGCTGGAACGCGCTCCCTCAGCTGGTCTGAGTAACAAAAGAGCTGCTGCGTGACTGGATTTAACAGGGGAAACTGCGCAAACGTGAGTAAAACAAAAAAGTTGGGCTTGATAGTGTTTCTTACAACTTGCCAAAGAAATCTAATCCATGGATATTGACATGCAGCCAGGAATCTTGTTTCCTGACATTTATATGTGCCTGATTTTGATGCCAGGGAAATGCATAAATCAAATCTGCCTGTGAACGCTTCCCGGTGATCACTTATATCGTCCAACCCTAAAACTTGTATAGTTTTTGTCAGTGATTATTTAAAAACACCCAATTATGCAAAATACAAGATGGTAAATTCTGCATACTCTCTATACTGTATATCAACACTCTTGGAACGCTGCTCAGCCAATCAAATTCAAAACTGTTGTAGATTATACTGTTGGTAAAACTTTACAATAAGGGTTCATTTGTTAACATGAACAATACATCTGCAGCATTTATTAATCTTAGGTAATGTTAATCTGAGCATTTACAACATTTAAGATCTGTTAATGCTCTGTGAACTAAAATGAACAAGGACTAATATTAACAAAGGTTAATAAATGCTGTAAAGTATACTGTTCATTGTTAGTTTATGTTAGTTAATACATTAACTAGTGTTAACAAATGAGACCTTATTGTAAATTGTTCCGGTAACACTTTAGTATGGGGAACACATATTCACTATTAACTGTGACTTTTCCCTCAATAAACTCCTAATTTACTGCTGATTAATAGTTAATAAGGTAGTTGTTAAGTTTAGGTATTATTAGGTAGGATTAAGGGATATAAAATAAGGTCATGCAGAATAAGGCATTAATATGTGCTTAATAAGTACTAATAAACAGTCAATATTCTAGTAATATGCAAGCTAATAATCAACTAGTTTAAAGATAGTTTTATATAATTGTAGGTATCTCTGCATTGTATAATATGACAGACATGAGCTCAGCTCCGGGTGTCATGTCTAGCGACACCCTAACCAGCCATGTACAAACAAAGGTGACAAGATGAAAGATTTCATTGCAAGTCAATTTTTTGATGCTGAACTTAAATAGCTCTGTACACTCTTGGAGTGCCAAACTGGTTTATTTTGCTTCCCGCTGACAATAAAGTCCACCTCTTCAAAGAATCCTTTGAAGGGATAGGAAGTGTGCAAGCATCTTTTCAGCATGAAGGCTTTTGAAACAAAATTCTGTTTTCAAGTATGTGAAATTTAGTATGCAACTGATGTCCATTAAAATTGGTCATGGCAGGAAGCTCAGATGAAATGCTCAGCCTTAGGAGTTCTTAGTAGTTTTACTGAAGCACTTTCGTTATATCATGATTGTGGATACTACATCATGTTTCACTGGTGTAACACTCGACTCTTATTAAAGCATTCATTGCTTCCACAGGCAAGTCAGGCTAATGATAAAAATAAATAAATAAATAAATAAAAATCATGGATATTTAATATTTAAACTCTCCTATTGATACAAACTGAAATGTCCCTCCTTTCATTGCAGATGTCTCTCAAACAGAGGTTCAACACAATAAACCTTTCATAGGAGATACATTTTTTTTTTTTTATAAACAATAAAAGCTTATTATTAAATCAATATTCCTTGTAAACTACATACCACAGTACTAATTATCCATAACATTTCTGCTAAATTTATGAGCACATGTATAGCATGGCACTCATCTGATATGTAAGTATAAAATTAATTTTTGTCGCAAAAGGTTAGTGACTATTTGAAAGCTTTACGATTGTTAGAGACAATTGTGGCTTTTGAACAGAAGGGTTTTATAAGAAGAAGTAGTGTGAGAGGAATCAGAGTGACAATGTAATTCCATTTGAATCAGATTAAGGGGCCAGAGGACATATTAAATAAAGCATGGCTATAGTTCATCATGACCGTATTTCATTGTGTGAATGGCAATCCTATTTCATTTCAACAACCGTCTGACATTTAGAGAGAGGGAGAGACGGTTCACAGGGAGAGACGGCATGCTGAGCTCAGTGTGAGTCAACACTCGCTCTCTTTCCTCCTCCGTCTCTCTCCTCCTCTATCTTCCTTACATATTCATAACCATTGTACTTGCATATTCTATCAGCAGTCTGACCTTGCTCTGCTTTTATCAGTAAAACCTCACAATAAGGTGTAATTTGTACTACAATCCATGGTCCCACTTTATATTAGGTGGCCTTACACAATGTACTTACTGGGTTCATATTGTATTGCAAAATAATATTTGCTGCTATCGAGGTGGATACGGGTAAGGTTAGCAATAGGGATAGGTTTGCTGGTATGGGTAGGTTTAAGGGTGGGTTAAGGTATAAGGTATAAGGTATAAATGCAATTAAAGAAATTAATTACAGATATATTTTTTTTTAAATGTAAGTACAATGTAAAAACATGTATGTACACAATAAGTGCATTGTATCAAATGATTAATTTGAATGCAAGTAGTTAAGGCCACTAATGTAATGTGGAACCGAATTCATGTTTGTTCATAATACAATAACTAGTGTTACATTATAAAAGTATTTGTGCATATACAGTATAAATTAGCATTAACTAAGAATAATAAATGCTGTAAATTGTTAGTTCATGATACCTAATGCATTCAAGTGTTGTCGAAAATGTTACAGGTATAAAATTACTTGACATAAATTCAAAAAACTAATTTCAAATTAATCTTGTTAACAAGGAAGAAAATACCAAAATATTTTGTAAAAAATGATAAATTATCTTAATTAAATCTACATGATTATTAACAATGTTCTTAGCCCCTATAATTTATTATATCAGTGAATCTTAATTGAAAATTTTTTTAAAGGGTTAGTTCACCCAAAAATTAAAATTCTGTCATTAATTACTCACCCTCATGTCGTTCCACACCCGTAAGACCTTCGTTCATCTTCAGAAAACAAATTAAGATATTTTTTGATGAAATCCGATGGTTCAGTGAGGCCTGCACTGACAGCAAGATAATTAACACTTTCAATGTCCAGAAAGCTACTAAAAACATATTTAAAACAGTCACGTGACTACAGTGGTTCAACCTTAATGTTATGAAGCGATGAGAATACTTTTTGTGCACCAAAAAAACAAAATAGTGACTTTATTCAACAATATATAGTGATGGCTGATTTCAAAACTGCCAAAGTCACGTGAAACACTGAAATTTCGAAACACTTATGATGTAACGAAGCCTCGTTTACTGAAATCACGTGACTTTGGCAGTTTGATATACGCTCTGAACCACTGATTTTAAACAAAAGATTTGTAAAGCTTCGAAGCTTCATGAAGCAGTGTTTTGAAATCGCCCATCACTAGATATTGTGGAATAAAGTCGTTATTTAGTTTTTTTTTTGCACAAAAAAGGTATTTTCATCGCTTCATAACATTAAGGTTGAACCACTGTAGTCACATGACTGGTTTAAATATGTCTTTAGTAGCTTTCTGGACATTGAAAGTCTTAATTATGTTGCTGTCAATGGAGGCCTCACTGAGCCATCGGATTTTATCAAAAATATCTTAATTTGTGTTCTGAAGATGAACGAAGGTCTTACGGGTGTGGAACGACATGAGGGTGAGTAATTAATGACAGAAATTTCATTTTTGGGTGAACTAACCCTTTTTCAATTAAGATTCACTGATATAAGCATGATAAATTATAGGGGTTGAGAACATTGCTAATAATCATGTAGATTTAATTAAGAGTATTAAGAATATTGAGTAATTAATGACTGAATTTTCAATTTTTGGGTGAAATAACCCACATGAAAAAGTTTATTAAGAGTCTGCAATACCAATGGTAAAAAAGTCAGAAAGATACACATTTCCCAAAAGAGCTTATGAGCCATGAATATACAAACCTGCAGATTACAGTATTACAGCATGCATGTCATGTAATTAGCACATTTTTGCCTAAGGGGTCTCCAGTCACCACAAACCAGCTGTAATCATTAAATCAATTTCAAACAGCTCTTGGGGAATAAGCTCTTACAGCAGCTAATATTTTGTTGAATCATATGAATAGAGTTTTTAGAGAGATTTTCCACTTGGCAAAAGTAGATTAAAAAATAGTAAGCATTTGATGGATGGAGATGATTAAAAAAAAAAAAAAAGTTACACAAATGTTTTTAAGGGAAGCTAGTATATGCAAATGTTTGACCAATCTATGGCATATTTGTTTACACACAATGAGCATGATTGTAAACACATCTACTGCTGAAATCTAAATTTTGATTTCATGTTAGAAGTAATGGATCATGAATTCTCAGGCAAACACTAGATGTTCAACCAGAAAGCATAGGAGAATACAAATGTTGATTTGCACTATATATGGTCCTTGCTGGTTTGAATTGCACGAATGTCTGTCTATCCCATTTTTTAACAAGAGATTTTTTGTTTTTTTTACGCCTATCTAACTAAGATGTTCCTTTAGACTGAACATGTAAGCCCACCCTCAATGAACCTCATCTGAATTTAATATTCACTCCAAAATTGGGCTCTGGTGCAGAGTAGGAAGGAGCTGCAAGACTTCTCTCTTCAAAAATGTACAAATTTCACATCTACAAGGGAAGAAACTGCCCAGTCACTACTGGCCTGTTGTAAAAGGAAATTATAAGTAAATGACATATTACTGTATGTCAAAGTTAAAACAAACAGCCCCGCCCCAGCTATGTTATTTTATATAATTAGCACTATTAAAAATCGTCTAAATATGCACAAAAATTAGATAAACATCACAACCAACTGTAGCCTATAGATTACCAACAGTAAATGTTCTTTGCTGATGTTTGACAACAAAAACAAACAAACAAACAAACAAACAAAATCTGTGATTTAGCAATGTAAACTGAGTTGTGAGTACTTCAATGTATCTGAAAACAATCAGATCAGATTAAGTATTTGATAAAGAAACATCAAGGGACAATGTTAATGGTGGGTGTTTCATTTCTATGGAAATCCGTAGCATTCAACATGCTGTTAAACTCCTATTATATTACTCTTAACCTCACTAAAGCTGATGTGAGAAACAGCAAATATCTGAGAATTTTATTTGAGGTTTTTTTTCAGGAACTCGAACAGTAAATAACTGGTCACACTTTAGTCACCTTTATTTTATACAATGCGTCAAAGCAGCGTTACATTGATAACTGGTACATAATTTTGCCTGCACAGCAGCTCTTAAAGAATAGTGTCAATGCAGGCAGATCAAAGCACTGTTGAATATCAAATGTCAAGTCAAATGTCAAGTGTCCCCAACCAAGCAAACCAAAGGCGACAGCGGCAAGGAACCCAAACTCCAACAGGTGACATCAGGCGGCAAACAGGATAGGAGGATTAGGGTCAAATAAATTTTCACAATTAACTAACTATTAACTATGACTTTTGCCTCAATAAACTCCTAATTATTGCTTTTTAATAGTTAGTAAGATAGTTGTTAAGTTCAGGTATTGGTAGGAAAAAGGGATGTAGAATAAGGTCATGCAGAATAAGACATTAATATGTGCTTTATACAGTTATAAACAGCCAATATCTTAGTAATATGCATGCTAATAAGCAACTAGTTAATAGAGAGAATTAAGTCCTAAACTAAAGTGTTACCAAATAAGTTTCTAAGTTGTCTTTCTGGTTTCAAAGGTAGAATATTCCCTCCAGCTTCAGAATGTTTTGAAATTTCTGAGGGACGCGTGAATTATTAACGTCACCAGCAGACCTCATACAACAATCTTCAAAACAGGAAACCTTTCCTCAAAGAGAAACCAAAATGAATTTTTTGAAAATGGTTCTGATAAGAGAACTCCATTTGTGTTTCATACTAGAGATACTCTTTTAAAAACAATAGCTGAACAATTCACATTCACATCACGTTACACCCCTGCATTTCAAAACGGAAATTGCTGGCTCACTGAAAGGTCAAATGTCATAGACTTGTCATTGTCTGTATATTGAAAGCAAATTCCATTTTCTCCTTTAGAAAGGACAGTCCACATTCTTGTTGGCCTATGTCTAGTGTGTAAATTCTGTCAATTATTTTGAAGTATGAGCAATGCTACTTTTTAAACCCGTTTTTGACTTTTTAGAGTATTAACTGATGTTATATGCTTTATGTATTAAAGGGATAGTTCACCCCCCCAAAAATGAAAAGAATGTCAGTAACTAAACAGTAGCAAAAATAAATACTGTAGTGGTAAATGGGGGGCGAGATCTGTTTGGTTACTGACATTCTTCCAAATATCTTCCTTTGTGTTCAGCAGAACAAATAAATTCCTAAAAGTTTGGAGCTACTTGAGGATGAGTAAATGATGACAGAATTTTCATTTTTGGTTAAACCAACCCTTTAAAGGGGCGGTTCATTGCGATTTCTCTTTTTATACTTTAGTTAGTGTATAATGTTGCTGTTTGAGCATAAACAGTATCTGCAAAGTTACAGCGCTGAAAGTTCAATGCAAACCGAGATATTGTCTTTTAAAGTTATGGCTATTTAATGCCTACAAGAACGACTGGTTTGGACGACAACGAGCTTCTTCCCAGGTTGGTGACATCATAAATCCTACAATTAACATAAACAATGCCCCAGGAACACGCAACAAAGTGGACGATGTTGGTTGCATATGAGTCTAGGGATGCTGGACTTCGGGGACCATGTTTTAAATTTATGTTTAATTCTGTTCCTGACAATTATAATGCTAATTTAGCTGTGCTGCATGTTTAACGGAAGACAGCTTCCAGAATCTATACGAGTTCAAGACCACGGAGGCCTACCTGCCATGGCGTTCCGAGGGTGAACTAACCCTTTAAATTATTCAGATGACCTCTGCTGAAGTGTGTATCTCATGAAATCTCATGGATATCATCTACTGACAACCAGCAGTGTTGGCTCATGTTTACTGGTCCCATCCCAACAAATAATTGATTTCATTGTATATGTGCCAGTGCATAATTTAACTTATGTTTTGTTTGATCTTTTATGTATGTTGTTTTCTTCGCCTTCAGAAATGCAGGGAGTTTGTCATGGCAACAGTGTGGACTAGGACTGAAATGTCCATCTGTGTTTGGGTTTGTTTATTTCTGTGCCTTTTTGTGAAGCCACATTCCGAATTTATCACTTTCAATCAACTTGTCTGCACTATTTATGGCAGAACATCTGATTTCTGTAAAGTTTTTCCTAATAAAAAGCTTAGAATCAGTAATTGCTGTATTACTGTCTAACACCATAAATTGACTAAATATAACGTTAAACAAATATATTATAAAAACACAACCTTAAATCACCATAATCTGCTCTATAAGTGTGCTGGCTTGGGCAAAGAAAAGAAGAAAGGTTTTTCAAATGGTCCCATTATTATGGATGAAGTGGTGATATATAGTAGGGGGGAAATCCTATATAAGCTGTAATTTAGCCCATACCTCAATCTGGTCTGTTTTCACCTCACCAGTGTCATAGTCACCCTTTAGCTCTGACTCCAGACCTGGATAATGAGGAGAGGTTAGGAACATTAATCACATCTGGCTAGACAGAGGGAGCGTAGGAGGGAAGCATTCACATCATCTCCTGAACTACAGCCCAGGCCTTCACATGAATGATAATTAAGGCTTAAATACAAACCTCAAGAAAGAAAAAAGAAGTATTCTTTATTTTGATGAACAAATGCTTACCAATTAAGCTCAGCAAAATGCACATGGTAAAACTCTACAGTAAGGTTGTTGTTAATATTAAAATATTAGGTATCAAACTACTATGAATGAACCACACACTCTCCGGGGAGAATGAGAGGAGGGGGAGCCAGGTGTATCCGTGGCAATAATGTTAACAAGGTTTAATAAATCACAGTGTCTATTTACTAAGTGCACATAGAGTGCTGCAGGCATGACGTCAAACCCGGATGACAAATTTGATTGTGCAAAGAGGTTAGAAAGTACCCTCATTTGTACAGCTCTAGTATGAAAGAATACAAAGATATTTAGATGGGTTGTAACTCATGGTGAGAGATTGCTTAAAACTGTGCATGCGTTGAACGTTAAGTGAAGTATACCTTGCGTTCGACTGTGTGCGTATGCACAAAAAAACTCCCAATACCCAGGGCTTAACTGACTCAAACTCGTCAACAAGGCTACTTTACATGAATGCGAGTGCATCAGCACTTCAGCAGGGAGTTGTGAATCGCAGGTGTTTCATATGAGATGAGGCTGCAGCTGGTGCACTGTAAACCCTAACGCTCAAAATAATTAATTGGTTTGAATAGGACAAAGTTAAATTAAACTAAATAGTTCAGTCAAATTAACTTTTATGAGTATTTAGAACTTTCTTTTTCTTTCAAGTTCACAGAACTGATATATTTTAAGTAAACTGAACTGTTTCATTGTTTTGTGTTGTATAAACTTATTTCTTTTAATTTAGATTAACTTGAGTTTAACTGAAACTGGGCTGGGATTTTTACTTCCCAGCATGCTTTGCCATGGTACTCCAAAGGGAGAGTAAATGCTAAAATTAGATTAATGTTATCAAGATTAATGTTAAGTGGGAGATTTAATAGTGATTAATGTTTTGTTATGCTAATTCAGAAGAGTTTCTGTTAATGTGGGTTTTTGGAGAGTTACCATCATGGTGACAGGTGGTGCATGCGGCTGGGTTTGAGAGCAGGTATGTTAAATGCTTTGTTTCCCTTTCGAAGGGAACTTCTACTCTGTGTTCGATGACGCAATGGGGAACGTCCACGTGACCCGGTGTTTTGAAACCTCACTACCAAAAGCTCCAATCCTATTGGCCAGCGACAGTCATATGGCGTGACCAGGAAGTATAAAGGCGCGCCTATGGAAGCAGTCAGTATGCATAGTCTTTTCGGGACTGTTGTGTCGACCTCCATTTTGTATTCTTTGTCTTAAAGAATCTATCTCAATCCAATATGTCTGAGAAAGGTAAGAACTTTAGGAAGTGTGCTGATCCGTGTCTGAGATTTCTGACACCGGGGGATACACACACCCTATGTGTTCATTGTCTGGGGGAAGAACACGCGCGTACAGTACTTGAGGGCGCTGTCTGTGTCAACTGTGAGCGGTTCCCTATCAGAACGCTCCGTTCTCGCCTGGCCCTCTTCTCGAGAGAAGGGGCGTCAACATCTGTGCCTGGTGGATCTGGTCCCGCTCGCGCTGAGGCGGAGCGAAGACTGCATTCATGGGGTTCACAGATGGAGCTCGTCGCCGAGTTTGACAGAGTTGTGACTGTCTCTCAGCCTTAGGCTGCGGCTGGTGAGGACGCGATCCTGGATAATGATGATGTTTTATCTCTAACATCATCAGATCCAGGAGCGAGTGTTCTTCTGGCTGCCAGCCCCCAAGAGCAGGTGATGGCAGTGGAGGAAGAAGCAAGTGAAGCAGCTTCTTTCTCCAGACCTCCCTGTTCAGCGTACGCTGAGTTACTGGAGGTTATGGAGCGCACTGCCGGCAGACTGCAGCTGCCTTGGGAGCGTGAGAAGAAAGAGACCGTTCGTGGCAGACTTGACGAACGTTTTTTTTCTGACCATAACCCGGTAACTCCGGTGAGCCTTCCATTCCTTCCGGATCTCCATGTAGAGATCGAGAAGGCATGGAAGAGCCCATACTCTGTGAGAATTCATACACATCAGCGGGGTAACTTTGCTGATGTGGAGGGATTACGCCAGCATGGGTATGTGTCGATGCCGCCTATTGACGAGACGTTTGCGAACTATCTCGTCACAGGCAGCGCACCGTCACTAAAAGCTCCGGTCCTGCCATCCAAACCCCTTAAGATGACGTCACATTTGAACAGCAGGGCGTACGCTGCAGCAGGTCAGGCTGCCGCGGCTCTGCACACGATGGCAGTGTTGCAAGCTTACCAGGCTGTCCTGCTGAAGGATCTGGATCAGGGGCAGGGTTTGTCCCCTGATGCGGTGGCTGAGCTGCGCCGCACCAAAGATCTTGCTCTCCGGGCCACCAAGCAGACGGCCGCCTCGATCGGTAGATCTATGGCGGCCATGGTGGCCACAGAGAGACATCTGTGGTTGAACATGGCAGACATCGGGGAGAAAGAAAAGGGCTTTCTCCTCGATGCCCCAGTCTCGCCCTCTGAACTTTTTGGCGGTTCCGTTGAGATGGTTGTTGGGAAGTTCAGAGAGGCGAGGGCGCGCTCAGCAGCATATAAGAACTGCATACCGCTCAGATCCGATTCTGGGCCCAGACACTCGGGAGGCCCTGGACCATCTCGAGCTGAGGCTCAGAGGCAGGTCCAACGATCCAGAGTCGCTGCTCGAGCGCCTCCTCCACCTCAGAGTAAGTCGCAAAAGCGGCAGGATACGAGGAATAGGAAGCAGGATCTGAGGGAGGTGATTGAAAACTGGCGTCAGAACAAACCCTGCCGGTAGTCAATCTCCTCTCTGGCGGGGGCACATTACATCTGCCCTCGCCTCTATTCCTCGGCCTTCGCGGGAACCTTATTGACTGATACATGTTCAGATGACACCCTTGAACAGTCAGGACTGACGGTTGGGCCCATGATGAGTTTTTTCTCTGATGGCCCGCCTTCTGGCTTGGTAGTGAAAGGGGTTATTTTGGCAAAAAACCTGAGTTATCCTCCCACTTCGGTCAGGAGGAAGATTCGTGGGTCCAATTGCCATGGGAAAGGTAAGCAGGGTTCAGCTTATTATTATTATGATTACCTTGTCTTTCTATTCCTAAATGTATTTTTCTGAACATGTAGCAGTAAAATATTAGGGGTTTTTGTGGGCAAAACTGAAGGAGTTTTTTAGAAGGACTGAGCGGGCCCCAAAATGGCCGCTGTTCGGTTCTTTCTAAGCTTCTCAGCTATTGTTTAGTATGGCTTGAGTTGCACTCACTGCTTCAGTGTATGTGATGTCGGCAGCTTTGATCGGCCGCCTGACATCTCGTGCTTGGGTACGTTGCTTTCCTCTCTTCCCATGGGATTGAAAGTGATGTTAAAACAGGCTTTGTTTGCTGTTTTTTCTTTACCCGTAGCTTAGCGGCTAGGCTAGAGCTAGGAGAGTTATTTAATAAATAACCCTATTTTTATTCCTAGTTTTGGCCTCCTCCCAAGGGAGTTGTTAGGCCGCATGCCCACTATCCCCTTTTTATGTAGTTGCATGGGTTGAGTAACAGATAGGTTGTAAACTATCGTAGTACTTCCTTTCTGCTATCTCAGGTGGATTAGGCCCTTATCTTGTTGAGGCAGATAAGCTATGCAGGTTTCTGCTAGGCCCCACTTTTCTGGAACATTATGTCAATAAGGAAAAAAGTTTTTCTCATCTAGGCCACTTGTTGCATGTTACAATCAAGTTGAGTGGACATTACTACTATTGTTTAGTTTCTGTCCCCTATGGCTTAGCACAGATTTGAGAATCTGCATGGAGGAATGATTTCCTTTGTGAAATGACATATATTAAAGCCACTTGTGTTGCTTTAAGTTCTAGATCCTTGCCCTACATATTTGTATGTGAGCTTAGTATGCTGCCACAGGTTGGCACCTGTCACATGATAGTTGGTTTGTTTTTAACCACTATTTAGACATTGGTGACCTAATACTCCCCTTTGATAGGTTTATTGGTGTTACTGAGTGCATAACCTGTTGGATTGCATACTCAGGGTAGCTTTACCACTTTCTGAGGGAAGATGGTGAAATTTTTAGCTTCCTGTTTTTGATCATCCTTTCGGCTAATCTTTCTAGCTTGGAATGTAGGCCTGTTTGTTACATAGCCTCTTTCTAGTTAGCATTGACTAAGTTAGCATGCTTTGGTTTGATCATTTTGTGCTCACATTACTTACACTGCCACAGGTTGTGCCACGTGTTTGTTTGAAGCGTAGGCCCTATTGGCCTCCTTTAGACCATGTTGGCTGTGTTGGTTCCCTTTAGCCAATTGTATGTCATTGCCTGTTGGAATGTGTATTAGCGGTAGCTCAGGATTAGCTCCCCATAGGCTTTTGGGCTTAGGCTTTTCTCCTGTAGCTTGGTTCCCTATTAGATCACGAGCTGTTGCCACATGCGGCGTGAATGAGTAGGCCCTCTTAGGCCTCCTTTCTGGTCCTGTGTTGGCACGATGTGTGTCTCTTAGTGTTCCACACAGTCTGGTATACCTTACAGTTGCTGTAGCCACCTGTTACTGAAATCGTTGGCCCTCCTTAGGCCTTCCTTCTTAGTTAACTGGTCGGATCAGCCTGCGAGTGTATATTTACAATGGCGAACGCCACTTGTCACTAGGATAGTAGGCCCTTGGGGCCTCTTTCTTGGCTGACCTGTTGTGCGGGATGTTTTGAATCTGACCACTTTAGGAGCATGATTGTTCTTAGCGAACAGGCCACTTTAGGCCTGTTTGCGTCAGGAAGCAGCATTTGTGTATCTCTTCTGAGGAAGTTTTGATACACTGCTCTTTGGTGGTCTAGAGCTAAAGCCAATCGGGCTGCTGCCTCTTGTTCCTGATCTGGTTGGCTCAGAGGAGCTTTCCTTTCAGTTTACTTGTTGGCACAGTTTGGTACAACATTACAAAAAAAAAAAAAGAAAAGAAAAGAAAAAAAAAAGAAAAAAAGCTGTAAGTCACCTGTTACTAAGATCGTTGGCCCTCCTTAGGCCTTCCTCTCTAGTCGGCTGGTTGGCTCAGTTTGCGACCACTTTAAGAGCACGCATGACCTGAGCAAACAGACCACTTCAGGCCTGTTTTGCATCAGGAAGCAGTATCGGTGTATCTCTTCTGAGGAAGTGTTATACACTGCTCTTTGGTGGTCTAGTTGTGGAAGCCACTTGCTGATGCCAGATGCATACTAAAGTAGGCCTCTTTTCGGCCTCTGGTGTAGCATTTGGAGTTCAGCTAGAGTACTCTTCTCGCTGGTGGAATGGTGTGGGTTTTGAGTACTCTGAGTGGTTAGCCCCTCAGTAGACTGTAGTGAACCTTACTGAGGTTTGGTCTTCTTACTACATCTGTCTCACTGAGCCTATGAGAGATGCTAGTTGACCTCCAGCCACCTAGATGTCTAAGGTGGATCTTTTTATGCAGTAAAGGCCAATGGACTTATGCCATATGTTTAAAGGTTTCTAGGCCTTATAGGCCGCCTTTCTCAACATATGGTATATGTTGATGTGTTTTTTGATCTGAGGATCTTTACACACACCGTTGACCATGGGTCCGGATGGTACTTAACCTCCTTCGTGTCGGTTAGTATCCTTTCTGGTGCCTAAGAACACTGCCATGAGCTGATGCCACGCATTTGTCGAGGTGACAGGCCTGTATAGGCCTTCTTTGATGGAGTGTTGGAGTATGTGGTGCTCCTCTTGCTGATTGAGTAAAAGGTTCTTTTACCGAGTACACTGCTCGTTGGTTCGTGTTGGGTAGTGTGTCATGCAAGCGAACAAAGTGTTCTGTCTGCTCCAGAACATAACAGATGTTCGGGGTGGCTCCTCTAGGCCACCTTCTGAGTATTCTGCTGTTTCATATCCAGTTTTTGTCATGCTGTAGGCCCCTCTTTGGCCTCCATGATTGTTCGCCCATTGCATGGTCTACCTGTTAGGCGAGCTTTGTACTTCCCCTTGGGTTGTGTACATAATAGTGCTTAGCTCCCTAAACTGATCAAGGTGGTTGGCTCTGTTCAGGCCTCCTCCTGTGTTTCAGGCCGTAGGCTGGTTTGTGCTCCCCTGAGGGATCAGGTGTTTAGCGCACAGCCTCCTTAGTGCGTTAATCAGGCACTAAGTAGATCCTAATGAGCGGAATACACTCCCCTCGATATGGGGGTTCATTGCACTCAAGCTGAGTTCTGCTCTCCAGGATGCCCGTCTCTACGCACGAGTTTGAGTGCTCCTGCCTTACTGCAGTCACTGTTACCCGCTCCCTTCTGTGGAGGTTGCGTTTTGGAGATTCTGTGTTCAGACAGGGATTGCTTAACACTTGGCATGTCTTATGATAAGACCAGGTCAGCTTCCCTGGTGGCATTGAGGGTGACGCTGTCCCCTCTAGTGGCTGGTCGGGGTCCCTTTTTTGGCTCCCTGCCCTCATTCCCTAGAAGAGACCACTCTGTCTGCGGAAGGGTTGGTCTCAGAAGCTCTTAGCGGCCTTATCAGGCCTTCTCTCCTGTGAGGAAGGCCTTTTATAGGCTTAGCCTGGGCTGTTGGCCTTAAGGAATGCTGTCACTGACAGTCTGGTGTGACCCGAGGGGGAGTTGCTACAGTTTCTGTAGAACTGTGCGGGCGTTTGTCTCAGCCATTCTAATTGGCATGCACTCCCCTAAGCATGGAGGCATGGGTATATCGTTCCCCATTGTGTCATCGAATGCAGAGTAGAAGTTTCCTTCGAAAGGGAACGTCTCAGGTTACATATGTAACCATAGTTCCCTGAGAACAGGGAGCAAGACTCTGCGTTTCCTTACCATGCTTGGGGCTGCCTGTGGAACAGTCCCTCAAAGACGATGAATACTGACTGCTTCCATAGGCGCGCCTTTATACTTCTAGGTCGCGCCATATGACTGTCGCTAGTCAATAGGATTGGAATTTTTGGTAGTGAGGTTTCGAAACACCGGGTCACGTGGACGTTCCCCATTGCGTCATCAAACGCAGAGTCTCGTTCCCTGTTCTCAGGGAACTATGGTTACATATGTAACCTGAGACGATTTCTGTACTAACTTTAAATTGTTAACTCATTTAAATTTGCAAGATAGCATTTTTTTTTTAAATTAGCATGTTATAGCTATCTAAGATTACACTAATAAAAATGTTTACATTGGGGCTGCATGGCAATTTTAAGTTAAATATATCCGTGTACTCAAACATTTCAAGTTAAGAACAATTAAAATGTATGAGTTGTACAAAATAAAAATCTGCCAGTTCTGCTTACTTAAACTTTGAATTTCTCAACTTAAAAATTTTGAGGCAACTGATTGCCTTTTTTTTTGCCAACTTATTCGGGTTTACATTGTATTAAAACTTTGAGTTGCATCAAATTAAGATGAACAAAACACTAAACATATATTTTGATTTAAATGTTTATTTGTAATTTACAGTTATTAAAAAAAAACAGACTTTGCAAACTTAAAAAAAACAGAGTTGCCTCAAATTGTTTTGAGTTAGTATAACTTATCTGGGTTTACAGTGTGATGATTTTTCACTGGCATGTCTCTTAGGTTTTGAGGACTAGTGCGTCATGCAGTAAGAGTAAAATATTTAAGTACTGTTAAAATCAGATACTTTAAGACTTTTACTCGAGTCATAATGAAATTGGTGACTTGTAACTTGTAAAGGAGTCATTTTCACTGTAAGGTATCTGCACTTTTACTCAAGTATGGATTTCAGGCACTCTTTACATCTCTGATGCTAATGTTCAGAACCTTAATGTAAACTGTTTCCACATTTCTATTAATGTTTCAGTTGTCAAATGAATTTAGTTTTTACCCATAATGCAGAGCTCTCTTGCTCAGTAATTCTATGTCCAACTGAGCAGCAGACATGCTTTACCAATCCACAATCCAAACATCCCCTCAGCACCAACCATCAATCTGAGCAGAGGCAGGGGGAAAAAAAACAGAGTTAGAATGACAGGTCGTAATGATGCCTCACGGCCCCTGAGGATCTGTGCTTTTTTAAAGCAGCATTTCTCACTTGTCTTATACGTAGCCAGAGACAGGGCCGTCCTCGTGTTATGGAGCATCAGAGATAATAATGGATACCCAGGCGGTGTTGGCATGTGGTGGGAGACTGAATGCGTGACCTCCTCTTGGTCTGGCTGTGGAAAGCTGGTTGGTAGTGGGCTGGAAGCAGAGGGCTTTTGACAAGGTGCAGCTTAAGTGATGTGCTCTAATGAGCTCTAATGAATGGAGGCAGATGAGACAGAGGCAGGACTGCAGGAGCAGATAGAGCCTGTCTATGGTAAAACACGTTACTGAGAGATTATCACATTAGAAAGTGTGCAGTGTATTATCGCTCATGTCAACACCACTCACTCAACCAGGAACATTTTAATGATCAGGGGACTTGATGGATTTGCTAATTGAGTGTTGGAGTAACAAAGTATTTTTGTAGGCAAAGCCGAAAGTTTGCATCACCCATATTCCCTCAACAAAAATCCATTAAGATTTTTCTTTTGATTATTGCAGAAAATAAGCTCTTTGACCAACAAAAAGGTTATGATTTCAACACATTTTGCTGATGATAATCTACACAAATGAACACAACTTTGGATTTGGAAGGTAAAAAGCTGTTCTACCCATTCTGTGAGTGTGATGATGTTTAATGTCTCATACTGTATAACCTGTAGTCCCATTTACCCACTTAGCAAGTGTTTTTTCATGTAAAAGCTTAAAGGCATTATTTAAAGCTTTTAACCAAAAACAATTCAAAAAGCACACTGACTTAAGGAGGACTGAACTGGAAGTCTTTTGCTGGGGTTTGGCCTAATTCCTGCAGCCTCCATTAAAGCTGAAGTCCATAGCTTTTGCCTCTTTGTCGAAATTTCTGTTTGAAACCTGCAATTGCAGTTGTGCGGAATTATCATCTTTACGTGGGTTGTGCATCGGCACGGCTCCTCAGCGCAGATGAATCTGATGTTTTGAGGTGTATGTGTGGACTGTCAGTCAGTGCATCAGTGAGGATATTCACTGAACTTCGGATTTACAGATATTACGTCTTGGAAGTATGTCCAAAATAATATGTTTCACCGGAAAATGTCATCTGAAGAAGTATGTAACATGTCTGCCACTTTTGTTCTGACCAACTGAAAAAGTTTTTACAATAAATCGCACTACAATGGCAATTAAATCAAACGATCGCTTAGCTCAGATCACGTCAAACCGTGCAAATTATTATAATTGTTATCCTTGATTCTCAAATTGTTAATGTTAGCAACATCAACATTGCGTGACTGTGTATTTAGTGTATATTAGCGAATTTGAATTTCAACTAAAGAAATTGTTCTTTTAACCTCAAAAAGCATTTTAATGTTCCTTAGAGCACGCCACTTTTCAAATGCTGATTTTTATTCTTGGGTCAGGTTGCATTCCCTTTTTTTGCTGTAGCCACTCCGCAGTCTGAAGTATTTTGCTTTTTACTACAGGTGAAAGTGATGATTGTCATTTTGAACTTTCTTCATTACAAGCCACCATCAAAATGACCAGTTTAATTATTCCAGCTGCTGTAAGAAGAGGCTACAAATGATCCACCACCTGCAGTATCCACATACACGATATAGCCTGCTAGCAGGGACTCCTTTTTAATGTATACAGATGTGACGTAATGACAAACTTGAATTTCCCATGGAAACTGACCCAAACCACTCAAATTAGAAAACATTATTATAAGCTTACCGTTGTGAATTGGTAAGGAGATTTTGAACGCTGATTGGTTATGTACTTGCTCATTGATTATGGATCATTTTTAACCCCCCAAAAAAAGTTATGGACTGCAGCTTCAGTTTAGTTCAGTTAAAACAGAACAAAAGAGACTATTGTTGACTTATGAATTTGGTACCATATCAGTTATTGATCATTTATTGGATATTTAATTATCCATGCTCATTTCTTATATTTTTATATTAAGATTACTTTTTTTTTTTGCCACCTAATGATTATTTCAAATTAAAACACAAATAATTTGCAAACTGCACATTATAAAGCAGTGATGCCTAAATTCACTTGTAGCATTTAACATTTTTTTTTTTTTTACCAACCATTTAGTGGATATCATGACATGAAAATAATTACTGTATCAGCGAGGATATTAATAATGTGCATCCCTAAATGCAATATTACATATTATGTTTTTTTAAACCTACACACACAAATAAATAAATAAAAAATAAGGTGTACAGTGTGTCATTTTGCACTGTTTGTGCTCCCCCCCCAAAAAAGTTTAGGCATAAATCAGTCATACTTGAATTGTATTTTGATTAAAGTTTACAAGGGCACATGAATTTTTAAAAAATAATAATGTGCACTTATAAATCATTTATTAGCAGGGGTGCACATCAGTTTTTTTAGTCTGGTTCTCATGAGAGCACCTGGAGATGCGGTTTGGTGCTCACACTGACTGAACATAGTGTGACCCATTAAATATAACTATAAAAAATGAAATAATAAGCAAAATAAGAAAAAGTGTGATAGTACTATTATGTTTTAAAATGAGAAATAGAAATACAATTATTTTATAGTACACCTAAAAAAATACAATGCTAATATTTACATGTTTTTCTTTTTTATATAAATTTTCAACATTTTTAAACCTAAAATCAGCAAGCATTTATTTTGTCGGATTGCCAGGAAGTAAGTATATGCACTGCTGGATTTAGCACTGCCAAGTGATGCATGTCAGTGAATGTCACAGTTTTGCGTTTTTACCTCTCTTTAACATTATTTCACAAATGTTGTCAACAGAGATTCCCAATGTAATTAATATTTTCTTAGGATTGTAAGTGTCTATATAGAAAGATGGTGAAAGAGAAAAAGGCTGAAGTAGCATGTCAGGGTAAGGTGTCAAGGTGGTTATCTATTGAAAATAGCCGGCTATTGGCAGCATTATAAGATGGAAACTTCTGCCATTAACTGTGAGTTCCAGTTAGTGTCCACCTTATTTTTCAATGCGGAATCAAGGTGTTTTGTAGAGCTAAAAATAACTGGAAGCCAATGACACATGAAGCAGGACACATTCAATTTACAAATGGCCATGCCCGCTCTTACTTGAAAAATAAGATGGATAGAGCCATAACACATTTCTGGATGACCCGCAAATAGGAAAGGTTTTGTTGTTTCTTCTTTTTAAATCAAGTGCATTCTCTGATTGGTCAGAGCACTGGAGCAGCATGTGGTAGAGGGCAAATCAAGTGCATGCATTGATTGGATGTGCAAAACCCAATCAAATGATTGGAACATTTTAAAGAAGAGAGGCTTGTGAAACTAAGTGATTGAGAATATGCACTTTTTTTTTCTCCTTTTTTTTTTAACCAAGGTTGAGCAGCCAAAGCAAAATGTTTCTTTGGCCCTCACAAATTGTTGTATTTACTGCCATTCGAAAGTTTGGGTCAGTACAATCAAAAGTGGCAGTAAAGACATTTATAATGTTACAAAAGTTTTTCAAATACATAAAAAAAAAAAAAAGCAAAAAAAAAGCATTTAAATCCATGAAAATGGCTAACATTTATATACACTCAATTTTATATATATAACTGGTCCCTGCATCATCTCTCTAACCACCAAGGGGACCTACAATAATCTGTGAGTGCATTTATGCATTTCACCATACATAATGTACAAATTGCATTCACACCTACATGTTATGAGCTGTATTTATACAATATTGTAAAAAAAGAAACAAAACAAGCAAACAAAAAACAATGATTGTAAATGTGATGAAAACAATACTCAATAATATTGTGCACACTGCAGCATATTTCCTCATGTTCTCTCTCCTGTAATGACCTTTGCTGACTCGCCTCATTGCCTGCTTCATAACATTCAAAAATAGTACTCATCACTCACGCATTCACACAGATACGGCCAATGTTAACCATGTTTACTCTTCCTGTTGACTTTGTCTTCAAAAAAACAGATAAAGCATTAGAGAGCATGTTTCCGCTCATCCTTGAAAATCCAAACATAGCTCGCGTACCAACATAACCCTACATCCCCCATCAGAAACTGTATTTACCACTGAGATTAAAGCAGAATGGAAGCGAGCCCCTGGGAGGACAACAAAATTGATCACATGTTGCTCCTTTTTATCCCTTTTCTCAAAGAGAGGGGGATTTTGAAAAAGCAATTAAACCTGTGCGGAGAGCAGGAACTCAAACGCAGTGATAGCTGAGCGTGGTAACGGGCCAGAGGGAATGTGACAGGTACATAGTAAAGCAGCCCAGAGTGAGTCTCCATCTGCTGCAGCTGCTGTGTACTAATTAGCCCAGCAACAGTGACAAGGCACATTAAGAGCTCTGATACAGGCTCCCAGGCAGAATTGAAGAAACGCTGGGTAGTCGCAGCCCCCAGAGTCACTTAAATGTCAGAAAGAGGCGGCAGCGATCATCGAGCGCCATCAGTCATGCTGTTTGAGTGACTAATGCATTTGATGGGCCAAGCTTGCAGTTCCCACAATTCTTCTTTGGTAAAAATTGTAGCGTTAATTGGCTTGTAATGCTTTGTTGCTCTCTTAACATATTCCTCTGATGTTTACATACATGAGAGCCTGTTGCTTGGCTTGCTCTTGATATGAAAGTGAAATTCAGTTTGAATATGCATTTTAATTGTTAGCTCCAGAAAGTGAATCCATTTAAAAAAAAAAAAAAAATGCATTGTAAAAAAGAAAACAAAATACATATTAAGTCACAAATACTAAGAAATATTAATTGAAACTACAAGAAAACATCTTTTAGACCAACAGGAAATAATTTCAAATTGAACAATATTGCTAAAATGTTCAGGGTTTGAGTTCCCGGCGTGCATTACAGCATTATAAAAAAATGCTGCTGCATGTTTAGGATTATTGGTTCACCTTTTTTCTTTTTGAAACTTTTTGTTGTTTTGACATTATTGTTAGTTATTTGTTGTGTTGTGATGTTAAGAGCTAATCTACAGTATTTACATTTGTTGATTGTCACAGTTCTTGAGATTATTGAGACAAATGTGGTGGTCTAACCACATTTCAGGTCTCTTTGCTTGTAAGATCAGTGTGTCCCCTATACTACTGTAGGCTTCCACCAATAGCCGAGATTTCCCGGTCTCATGTGGGGAGGAGTAAAAAAAAATTAAGAAATTAAGAAATTAAGTCAGAGACTTTCTAGTTCCACATGCTCACGAGGTTTGCAAATGTTCTTACTGATGAAGTGGATTAGATTAAATATTTGTCAAATACACGGATGTTTTCATGAAGCAACAGAAACTCTTTTCATTTAGAGCCATATGTACAAGAATAAAGTTTAACATAAGCCTGTACTATTTAAATACCAATAAAGTGTGTCTATTTTGATCAGTTTTATTTTGAGAAACATGACTCAGTATAACAATAAGGTTACATAAAGAGTTTTCACTGTTATAAAAACAAGTTTGTGAGCATCAGCTGAGCTGAAAGTATCAGAATAAACATGAAACACGCATGATTGTTGTCTTCTGTGATTCCGGCCAATCGTGAAACAGCTGCGTCATCATATCTTGTCATCATATCTCTCATCTTGCTCTCGCGGCACTTTGATGGCACATGTGATCATGACGCTGCAGCGGCGGTGATCAAAGTCAGACTAACTTTCTAACCAGAATGCTTTGCGTTTGTCAGGCACTGATCGGTCAAAGTGTAATGCTGCGGCATGCAGGGAAGGAGACTAAAGGCCATTTTCTTTACTTTTATTTTTTGAATGGATGTCAATGGAGGAGAGGCTTTACTACGCTGAATAAACTGCTTTTGTGCACATATGTATATATTGTACATAAATGTATTGTGTTACTTGTTGAAAATTTGCTAAACAAGAAATCTGTAGTTGCATTTAATGCATTATTGGTCGAATTAGGCATTTAGTGAATTAACAAATTCAAATTGATAAAAGGACAATTTTTATGACAATAGTTGAGAGAAGTTAAAAATCTGAATGCATCAGTTGAATTTTTACATTTTCTCAACAATTACTTTTTTTTTTCCAATGTGAATTCTCAAGACTGATATTTCACATGATAAACTGAGCAATAAAGGTGTATCAGTAAAACATCAGTCAAATGTGGGCAGCTTATCAAGATTAGAGAGCAGATGAAGTATATCATCAAATAATATACGTTGCTTCTTCAAAATTACCCGTCATGACTGACACCCGTGCACAATAAAAATCACACCTCAGTAAAAGTGGGGCCACCCACATTAAAATTATATCCCTCCATCATCTTTCTAACAGCTTCTCGTTTGCGTCTCATGGAAATTTCTCAAGCGTTCCTCCAGCCACATTTGTTTGCTGCTGTAGGTCAGAAAATAAACAAGCATTTCCGAGAAAGGTTTTGTGTGCTGTGGTGAGAAAAGCTTGCTTCGGCTATTTTGGCTGATCATGTACAAAAAACACACCTTTATGAGCATGAATATGTTATGAGGGTGAGAATGTATCACACGCTTCCTTACACTTCCTTGTCATGTGTCGTTTTGCCATCTGTCCTTGTTTTAATAATCTGTTCTATTTCGCTTTACATCCCAGATTTTACATTGGACATCAAGCGGTGACTCAACGCAGTGCCAAAGTTGTTAATTGTACAAGAGATTTTTAATGAATAATAAGTTAAATTTCTGTTCACATAAAGATATCAAATAGCTTCAGAACTTATTCTGCTTTGTGAACAAGAAGTGCGCTTAAATGCATTTCAAAATCTTACAAGTATAGTTGGTAACACTTTATTTTACAGTCTTTGTTACATGTTACATGTACTTGCTATAGTAATAACAGTAAATTATGCATAATTACATGCAACTAACCTTAATCCAAATCCTAATCATATTCCTATAGTAAGTAGAGTATTACTCAGTACTTAAATGTACATATAATTACTCTGTAACAAGGACACCATAAAATAAAGTGTAACCATATAGTATTTTAGCTTTTTTTTTAGCTTTTTTTAAATGTACATGCAGATGATATAATATTACTGAAATAAAATGCCACTTAGTACACTTTCATTACTATATTTCTCAACATAATTAAGTACACTTTTAAAAAGTGCGCTTTGTAATAACATCAAATTAAACGTTTTGCTTTTAAATCTTTTTTTTTTTTAAATCTGTTGTCATGCTTTTAAAGAAGTGCACTTATTTTGATTTGTTGACAAATATACTAAAGCACATTTGTTATAATTTAAATTTAGTGTGTTATTTGATAATACATATAATGTTATTATATTTTAAATTAAAAAAATTGCAACTTCAATAGAAATGGCATAAACATATATTTTACTTTAAACACTTGTCAGTACATTCGGAAGTACATGTAACTAACTATATTTCAAAGATAACAGAACTATGAAATTACATATAAATACTTACAATATAATAAATAAAATATTACATATAAAGACATTTGCATTTCTTATAAATTTAAAAGTGTCATTTCATTACAATTAACATGCATTCAAGAGTTAAAATTAATTTTGCACTTAAGTATATTTTTGTAAAGTGTATGATTTCTGTAATAAGTACTCTTTTTAAAAGTAAGCTAAAGTGTACTTCTTTAACATGGTGGCAGGAGACTAGTTTTAATACCTAGTTGCAACCCAGGTATTTCGAGTCACTGTTACAGGCTACATTCGCATACACTGTAGTAGCACAGTATTTAATTAAAAAGTATATTCATAATGTAATCCTCAAAGTCCTTGTAGGCGGCAGTGTGTGCTTCTTTTGTGATAGTGAGGCCATGAGGCAGAACATTATGTCTGAAATATGGAAATATGAACTAAACTGTATATCAGAGACCTGTATATAAAAAAAAGGTAAAAGTTTTAATGAGGATTCTAATGTTATAATTAGCAACCTTAATAATACATGGTGAACATGTTTTGTTTTTTTTTGTCTTTTGTAAGTGCACAACAAAAGTTGGTTCATAGAAAAATGACTCTCGGAGATCTTTTTACATACTAAAGTGATTTTTTTTTTTAAACTCTGCTCTTGAAATGTGTTGAATTACTTTTAACCTTGGTGAAGATGCTCTTGAGAATTTGGGGTCTTGTATATAATCAGCAGTTGCTAAGTGATTGAAGCTCGAAACATTGAATAACTTGTGTGCCTTAGTATTGAGATAAAAAAAAAAGACACTTATCACACCAAAATCATGCATGTCCTTGCTGAGAGAACAAATGTATGTGTTTCATCCTCTGGATGACTCAAGGTCAATTACAACCATGACCTCCAACTAAATAATTTTACTACAAAAGTATAAGAGCTCATTTCATATTCTGCAAAGCATGAGAACTGTTATGTCTTTGAACTATGTGCGATTCATTTCGTATGCGAGTTTATGAGTGTCACTAAATGCAAATTAGAGAGGCTCAGAAAAGCAGTAGAAGAGTCTCTTGTAGAGTAATATGCAGCACTTCAATTAGATGAAGTTCTGAGACAATAGAAATGCAGTGCTCAGTGAATCATGATCTGCATGGAATTTAAGACCATTAGCTTGGTGGTTCATAACATGAACTGTTTCTACCCAGTAAGGGAAACATGAAGGATTTCCTAGGACATAATAGGGTTAAATGTGTAAACATCTCATTGAACTTAAGCTTGATGACCCTCTGGAAAGGTGAACTCCTTTCCGCTGGTACCAAAACACTCAGCCTCTAATCTAAATGTCAGGGTGTCCTAGGTATGTTCTCGATTTATCCCCAAATTAAAGTCATTTGTGAACAATGAGAGATGTGGAGGTGGTTCTGGGAGCAACTGGTGTGAGTAGATGGCCAGGGTTCTGGTTATTAAATGCAAGGTATGGGCTGTCAGCAATTTGCGATAAAAAGGGGAAATTCACAACTAAAGGCGACTTGTTGAGCATCAGCCAGCCCATTTTTTGCTGTGTATTCCACACCGTCAGCAATAGTCGGAAACCGTCGGGATTTTTTTTTGGCCGATTAAAGGATTATTTCTCTTTCAAATAAAATTTTCCTGATAATTTACTCACCCTCATGTCATCCAAGATGTCCATGTCCTTCTTTTTTCAGTCGAACAGAAATGAAGGTTTTTGATGAAAACATTCCAGGATTGTTCTCCTTATAGTGGACTTCAATGGGCACCAAATGGTTGAAGGTCAAAATTACAGTTTCAGTGCAGCTTCAAAGAGCTTTAAATGATACCAGACGAGGAATAAGGGTCTTATCTAGAGAAACCATCAGTAATTTTCAAAAAAATATAAATGTATATGCTTTATATAAACGAATGATCGCCTTCTAAGTGCTTCTGCCAAAACTGCATTTCCGTATTCTTCAAAAAGCTTACGCTGAATGTCCTACACCTTCCCTATTCTACTTACGGAAAAAATGGAACTGGCGCTGTGTTCGTTCCGTATGTTTAATAGGGAAGGTGTAGGACATTTCAAAGTGAACTAATGATTTAAGCATGCTGAATCATTGGCAGCGAGAGAGAGAGAGAACTCTGATTGGATGCTCAGCTTAGCAGATAAGTCAGTGCACAAGAATTAAAGCAAAAGTGATGAAAGTGAGCAAAGAAGTCAAGATGGCAAATATTTTTATGACATGAGCCGTCTGGAATGAAGAAACTAATCAGCACAATTGAAATTCAAAATGGTAAGCAAGCACTGCTTTGTTTAGAGTTTGTATATCTGCAGTCCTAGTTTCGGTTTCCATTTTTGAATGACAAATAGTCTATTGATTCCCGCTGATATAGACAGTTATTTCCTTACACGTAGACGAAGAACGCATGTGCTAGAGTCACCTGTAGTGTGTTCAAAGCAGTTTTTTGCCGACAACACAGTCAGCCGCCATCACCGCTAGTTCTTTTACACAGGCGTGGTGTGTCATGGCCTTAAGGGGAAATTCATTAAACATTTACTGGGTTGCTAGAGCTGTCTAGCTGAACTTTAGCCCTGTCTTTAATATTAGCCACCTCAAAATCTGTGAATCTGTGATTGCGAGATCTCACTTATGTTTGCTGAAAACAATAACTGCAGGAAGCTATTTGAGGTGATTTCACTCTTAGTCCTCCCCTTAAGCATCATTAAAAACTTAAAGTAAAGTTTGTTATTTTAAGTATTATTCTTCTCTGTAGTCGGACGAGGTCATATCGGCGAAGAGTCAATAATGTGTGCTCATTTTCTCCATCTCTCATTGAATGTTCTCCATTAGAGAGAAATTACAACATAAAATGTAATATACATAATATGCATGTATATTCAAGCACTACAATTAAGTTTGAGATCGGTATGAATTTTTTGAAAGAAATACTTTTTTTTTTTTGCACGGTCACATTAAATTGAACAAAAGTGACAGTAAAGACATTTATAATGTTACAAAAGATTTCTGTTTCGAATAAATGTTGTTCTTTTGAACTTTCTGTTCATTAAAGAATCCTTAAAATAATCTATCTCAGTTTCTACAAAAAAAACAAACAAACAAACAAACAAACAATCAAAAAAAAAAACTACTAAACAATGAAGAAAAATAAATGATTATCAATGATAATACATTTTTTCAGAATGATCTCTGAAGCATCGTGACACTGAAGACTGGAGTAATGATGCTGAAAATTCAGCTAAAATATAGTTAATAGTTAATTTATTTTGTCATTTATTGTTTAACTGTTCATTACATCAACTCTTTAATCATATATATATATATATTGATAAATTCTTCAACAAATACCAACAGTTTCTTTCCTGCCTCTTTGGTTGATAAATTCCCTCTTTTTTATTTTTGGCTTTGGTTTGAAAGTCTTGGTTTCTAATATTTAAATACACCTATTTGTTGTAGAATAACAGGTTTTGTTTTGGTTTAAGGCTCTAATTTTCCCGCCTTTACTGTAGTTTAAACCACTTGTTTCATATGCAAACTCAGATTAATATTTTAACTCAGATGACACAACAATTAGAGTAACCATTCACATGTATTTACCTCAAAATGTACAAAATGTAATGTTGTATCAGAGAGATATATAAACAAATTGTAAATAAGGTCACAAAACAGCAAAAATAAAGGTTATTTCCCTTAGTCCATTCAATGAATTCAGTTCAGAAAAATATACCTTAGTCCATCAGAGTTCAAAAGGAAAAACAGATGAGAAGATAAGTCGAAGATCCAAACTTCTTTCCTTCTTTTCCCTCAGCGCGGCTTGATGCATCCACACCAGGTATGTAATTCACAGCAGAAAATCCAAACTTCTACACATACAACAAAATCTGTCTGATTCCTCTGAATTAACAGTGTTTTGTTAATCTTTACTCCAGATTACACTCCGGATAAAAAAGGCCATAACAGGTAAAGCTCTTTCACAAAACTTTTCAATTGATCAGTACTAACATAATTAATAAAGCATTTTATTTCTTTCAATTTTTTATCTCTGTGTCTATTTTCCACAAATAACAGTTTTACTACGCAGCAAAATCCCCAGAGTTAAATCAGCTCTGCTCAGAGAACATATGGTCCCTCTCTACATAGAGTTAAAATAACACTGATAGTTAAAGTTAATGAGATAATATGCTGTTTGTGGAGTTGTTCATTCAGATCTTGAGAGATTTAATGTCTTTTATCTTCAGTTGATTTCATCCAAGACTGTGGCTGGAAGTCATTTGTAGTTATTGTGTTTCTCTTCAGTGATTCTGCTTGTTAACAGCAGGTGTTCATCACTAATGCACAATCATCATTTAATCACTTAATTATCTCATTAACTTTAACTGTGCTTCAGTTCTGACCATCTCCAAAAAGCCAAGGAAATGTTGATTCTCATTTTATAATCTCTCCTCTTTATGCCATTTTTTTTTAACAGGTGATTCCCGAGGTTCGAGGTTCGAGATTTGTCAACCTTTCTTGCTCAACTTATGCCACTTCCACACCATACAGGAGTCAAAGTAAGCAGAGCCACTTCTTTCTACTGACATGCACAGGCGAGTGACATATGTAGCTAAAACCATCTCACACTGTCTAAAATATAAACACTTATAATAGACTTACCATAATGAAAAAGGGTTAGACAAAAACACATTCTGGAAGAAGGAAAGATGATGTATTGTCTCAATATTTAAATTGTTATTGAACCAAAAAATAGCTTTTTTTACACACACACATTATATATAATATATACAGTACAGTCCAAAAGTTTGGAACCACTAAGATTTTTAATGTTTTTAAAAGAAGTTTCGTCTGCTCACCAAGGCTACATTTATTTAATTAAAAATACAGTAAAAAACAGTAATATTGTGAAATATTATTAAAATTTAAAATAACTGTTTTCTATTTGAATATATTTCACAAAGTAATTTATTCCTGTGATGCAAAGCTGAATTTTCAGCATCGTTACTCCAGTCTTCAGTGTCACATGATCCTTCAGAAATCATTCTAATATGCTGATCTGCTGCTCAAGAAACATTTAATGTGTACAATATTTTTTTTCAGGATTATTTGATGAATAGAAAGTTCAAAAGAACAGTGTTTATCTGAAATCTAATCATTTGTAACATTATAAATGTCTTTACTGCCACTTTTGATTGATTTAATGCATCCTTGCTGAATAAAAGTATTCATTTCTTTAATTTCTTTTCAAAAAAATAAAAATAAAAATTCTTACTGACCCCAAACTTTTGAACGGTAGTGTATAATGCTACAGAAGCTTTGTATTTCAGATAAATGCTGTTCTTTTGAACTTTCTATTCATCAAGGAATCCTGAAAAAAAAAGTACACAACTGTTTTCAACATTGAAAATAATCATAAATGTTTCTTGAGCAGCAAATCAGCATATTAGAATGATTTCTGAAGGATCATGTGACACTGAAGACTGGAGTAACGATGCTGAAAATTCAGCTTTGATCACAGGAATAAATTACTTTGTCAAATATATTTAAATAGTACACAGTTATTTTAAATTGTAATAATATTTCACAATATTACTGTTTTTTACTGTATTTTTAATTAAATAAATGTAGCCTTGGTGAGCAGACGAAACTTCTTTTAAAAACATTAAAAATCTTAGTGGTTCCAAACTTTTGGACTGTACTGTGTATATATATATATATATTACTTTTAAATCATCCCATAGTTTAAATAAGGCATATTTGTCAAATTTGCCAAATATGCAACAATGACTTGGCACAGTTGGCAGATATCATAGAGGATAGAGGATTTGTGAATAAACCACAGGTTTTTTTGCTAATATATCTGGCTAAAAAACATGTATATGTTTCTCCCTGTGTTGTTGTTCTCTCTTCTCTCAGGCCAGGGGTTGGGGATGCAGTCAGGCAGCTGGTGATCGCTCCTGACAGGCTGTGCGTCCACTCTGCCTGGGAGAAAAGGTGAAGAGTGAACCTAAAGTTTAGAGACGGTGCTAGCGCTTGTTTCTCTCTCATAAAAATGCCAGCCGCCTTCACTGTCTCCATCAGTATCCACCTCCGCCTGCTGTTCACAGTCACACAGACATGGCTAGTCCTAATGGGGCTCTGAGTGCTCCAAACAAACCCTGGCTCTAGTCCAGCCCATCACCGACTGCTGCCTTCCTGTTGAGTGCTACTAAAACACAAAGAGGGGAAGGACAAAGACAGCACAGAACGACATGACCTACATCCATATGGGAGCACACCATCTATTTTCAATATTATCTGACATATAATACAGCAATTTGATGTTGTTGTTTTTTTCCCTTCCTTTTCACACTGAATCCTCATGTTCTGTTTGGGTCTCAAAGAAACACAGATGGATAGAGACCTGACTAAATTTTCACTTGATAACCAGATTTCTCAAAGATAAACATTTACATTATGCATGTAGGCTATAAAGTCTAAGGTATTCCATACATAAAACATGAATGAATATTATGAATTAAATTTATTATGAATTCAATTTTCCCATGTTACTATTCACTGACTGATGTACACATGGTAGAGACACATTCAGTTTTTTCATTTATTTTTATTATATTGTTTTCTACAATTTGTATATAGATATAACAATATATATATATATTGCATTTATAAAACATTTTTTTTTTTAATTTTGTAAAACTATATATTTGTAGAAAATATTTGTATATACAGTGGCAAGAAAAAGTATGTGAACCACTTGCAGAATCTGTGAAAATGTGAATAATTTTAACAAAATAAGAGGGATCATACAAAATGCATGTTATTTTTTGTTTAGTACTGTCCTGAGTAAGATATTTTACATAAAAGATGTTTGCATTTAGTTCACAAGACAAAAAAAAAATAGCTGAATTTATTAAAATGGCCCCATTCATAAGTATGTGAAGCATTGATTCTCAATACTGTGTGTGGTTACCTGATGATCCACGACTGTTTTTATGTTTTGTGATGGTTGTTCATGAGTCTCTTGTTTGTCCTGAGCAGTTAAACTGAGCTCTGTTCTTCAGAAAAATCCTCCAGCTCCTGCAGATTCTTCAGTTTTCAAGCATTTTTGCATATTTGAACCCTTTCCAGCAGTGACTGAATGATTTTCAGATCCGTCTTTTCACACTGAGGACAACTGAGGGACTCAAACTCAACTATTAAAACAGGTTCAAACATTCACTGATGCAACACGAGGAAACACTATGCATTAAGAGGCATTTGAACCTTTTTTAATAGTTGTGTTTGAGTCCCTCAGTTGTCCTCAGTGTGAAAAGACGGATCTCAAAATCATTCAGTCACTGCTGGAAAGGGTTCAAATATGCAGAAGATGCTGGAAAACTGAAGAATCTGCAGGATCTGGAGGATTTTTCTGAAGAACAGAGCTCAGTTTAACTGCTCAGGACAAACAAGAGACTCATGAACAACCATCACAAAACATAAAAACAGTCGTGGATCATCAGGTGACCACACACAGTATTGAGAATCAATGCTTCACATACTTATGAATGGGGTTATTTTAATAAATTCAGCTATTGTTTTGTCTTGTGGACTATATGTAAACATCTTTTATGTAAACTATCTTACTCAGTACAGTACTAAATAAAAAATAACATGCATTTTGTATGATCCCTCTTATTTTATTAAAATTATTCACATTTTCACAGATTCTGCAAGGGGTTCACATACTTTTTCTTGCCACTGTACAGTAAAAATGCATAAACAGGTACACGATGATAATAATAGATGTCACATTCAAAGTATGTCTTTACTTTGTCATAAAGTAACATCTGCCATCTTTTTACTGGTTCAGAGAAATGCAAATTTAATTTAAAAAATGAATAAAAAAACATTTATTTGTAAAGTATTTGTAAACTTACTTATTTTTACACATTCATCAATACAATCTCTGAAACATAAACAGTTGTCCATTACCTCCAAACAGTCAAGGTAATTGAAACAAAACAGTTAATGGCACTGACTGTCATTTTTTAAGGGACACATTTTGGCGAGACCATATTTAGTGATGTGTCAGAGTCATTTTCTGTGTCTGATGCACCTCTATTAGAGAAAATACAATTGAGGCAGCTGGTAGATGAGTTATTGAACAATATCTTGCTGAGAGAGAGAGAGAGAGAGAGAGAGGTTGGTGGCAGCTGCTCTGGGTCTCTTGAGCAGTATGAGAGATGAATGCCAGGCCTCTAATTCTTTAATGCACTTTCTGCCAGGCTCTTCTGCTACATTCACAGTGTGTTCTTACAGCAATTACTGTGTTGACCACAATTTAAAGAAAAATATAGGGTGGAAAATTACTGCATCATGAAAAGTGGTCTCTTTATGACAGCTGCTGGAGAGAAAGACTTGAAAAACAAGAGGGCTTGGTGGTGTCGGTCGTAAGAAAATATGTTTCTGAGGCAGAGAAAGCTACATTATGATTACAAAGACCTTTTCTCTATAGAATACTGTTCACCTATAAGTTGTGCACAATAAGGCCGGGAATATGTGTCAAGGAAATAAACAGGATCAGCTTTTACTTAAGTGATTAAAAAAAGGACATAATTCAGACATTTAAAAGAAAGAGCTAGAAAACAAGATACTTACGTGATCCTTAAGATGGATGTATTCTGACATTAGGACAAACATGCACTACAGTGCAGAAACGATCACAAGCGTTCATCTTGTTAACATGCATTTTTGTAGGCTTACAGATCACGGAGGCTGTGTCGCTGTTTGCTCGGAGCTCAGCAGTTCACACTTCATTCCTGATGTTGAGCTGTGAAAAGCATTTATGCAGAGATGATGTAACATTCAGAAGGAAACTGAAAATATATTGAGCAGGGGGGTTCATTTTTTTCCCAGCGTGGTACAGCGTTGTCACACGACAATATTGACAATATAAAATGCTATAATAACAATAAAACAATAATAATGATTCAATATAACGCTTTGAGATTGAAAAGCCTTTACTTAAAGGGACTTTGGAATCAAAGAGTTTGAAAATCCCTGCTTTAGAGTGACTTTCTATTCATCAAAAAATCCTGAACAAAATGTACAGTATCACTGTGTCCAAAACAATATCAAGCAGCACAACTGTTTTTAACACTGATAATAAAAAGAAATGTTTCTTGAGCAGCAAATCAGCATATTAAATTGATTTCTGAATGATCGTGTCACACTGGAGTAATTGATGCTAAATTCATAAATTGCATTAAATAGAACAGCAAATATATATTTTTAATTGTAATAATATTTCACATTATTACTGATTTTACTGTATTTTTAATCAAATAAATGCAGCCTTGTTGAGCATAGGACACTTTTCACCAAATCCAAACTTTTGAACGTTAGTCTACATTTTACTATAATATATTGAGAAGACTACATGCTACACGTGTGCTTAGATAATCCTGTTTAATGAACTTTTTTAATGCAGATATAACATTCAAGTTTAAAGCCTAAATCCTACAGTACCCAGGACAGAAAAGTTTAGGAGACGCTAAACAGAGACTTTGCTTCTTTGAACAGAGATGAATGGAAAAGTTGAACTAACTTGAACCTCAAGTCCTTGGAGGTAATCAGCGTCTATGCGAGAAATGTCTGATCTCTTCATCTCCGAACAAATTAAAGATCCTTCTGCACTGGTGGGTGGTTGAATTCTAGGTCTATGTAAATGTGAAGGCTGTTATAGTTAATGGCTAGAAAGTATTCAGGCCTGCTAACTGAGAAATGAAGCAATTTGTATTATCTACTTGTCGTAACGGAGAGGTAGAGGAGGTCAGGTGTACAAGACCCTGGAGAGCTGGATCTATCCTCAATCGCCTTTTCTCTGTCTTTACATAAACATGATGCTCTTTAAATTCAGGCGTGACATTGTTTGGGCAAAAGAAGAAGAAAAAAAGGGTTATTTTTCAAAGTGAGTCACTCCCCGTGACCTTTTCAAGGCCAGTCTGATGACAACCCTGTCACAGCAAGGCTTCCCCAGTCACAGAGGGAGGCCACCTTGAAAAAGAAAAGACAGCATCAGTAAACTTCTTAATTTTTGTTTAAATTACTCAGGAAGAAAAGGATTAACTGAAATGTCACAGAAATGAATGAATATTTTATCAAAGACAACACTTTGATAAAAGTTTGTGTCAGAAGAATTACATGTCAACTGCTTTGATATTTGCAGTTCTCCTCCAATCCCTTGAATCATCATTAAACACTTTCATTTTTTTTTTCTTTTCAATCTATTCCAAATGTCTCGCATCATTTTATCAAATATTCAACTCTCCTTATGAGATAATTCTTCAGAATCAAAGTCACTGTGATGCATTAAGATTTGACATTCACAACCTGCTTGTCAAAATGCTAAATCAGCTTATCGGATTCGTGTTTCAAATCTCTGCATGAGCAAACACTTTAATTTCCATTTACATGATCTCTATTCTTTAGCAGGCTTATGCAAGAGATAATAATACAAACATTTGGCATCGGTTAGAGTTTTAAAAAGAAACAAGTCTCATGTTTTTGAAAGAAGTCTCTTATAGTCAGCAAGGCTGCATTTAAACAAAAATACAATAAAAACTGTACTATATATATAATTTATTCCTGTGATCAAAGCTGAATTTTCAGCATCATTACTCCAGTCTTCATTCTACATTCTTAATCCTACCCAATACCTAAACCTAACAATTAACTATAATAAGTGTCACATGATCCTTCAGAAATCATTCTAAATTGATGATTTGATGCTCAAGAAACATTTATGATTTTTATTATTTTTGAAAACAGTTGTGCTATGCAGTGTCTTTGTGAAAACAGTGTATATAATTGAACATAATCATAACACTTGTAAAGCAACATTTTTGTAATGTCACACTAATGTAATGATGAACTATTGTATTTTCTTTTCATCAGAAAATTCGGTAACGCTTTAGATTACAGCACGGAAAGTACTGCGTAATTACAACAAATTTACAGCGTAACTTTCAATAATTATAGTGTAACTATACAGTAAGTATGTGTAAGTATAGGGGAAAAATATGTAAAGTATTGGGAATAAAGGGGTAACAACCAGGAAAATAACAAATTATTTATACTGTAAATATTTTATAACTAAGGGGTAAATATGACATTACAGGCCGTAAATTAAAGTGGAGCTTGGTACCCTCTTATTTCATGTAGTTACAGGGTATGTAATTAATAAAAATAATAATAATAATAAAAAAAAAACGCAAACAGTCATATCACTTGGAAAACTTTATTTGAAAAACAACTTATTTCAAAACAAATTTAAAGTTGCAACACTTCTTATTTGTTTCTCTTGCTTGGCTTCCTCCTCCTCTTGTTCCTCTTTTTCTTTCTTTCCACCGATGAATCTTAAGAGGGAATCCCATTTGCTATTCTGTATTATAAGAAATACAGTACACCCGGAAATGTGCTCACCGTTTACTCATCTTTTACCCTCATGCCATCTGAGGGTATATGACTTTCCTTCTTAAGATGAACACAAAAAGGTTTTTAGGAAAAAAAATAAATCATCTGGGAACGCTTTATAATGCAAGCTCACATGTTCCTAAAAGTCGAAGCATCAAACAGCACAAACAGCAATAACTACAGTAATCCATAAGACCCTAATGGATGAATCGATGTCTTCTGAAGTGAAACGATACGTATTTGTAAGAAAAATACCAAATATTTGAATATTTTTAAAACTTTCGACCAACTGTCTCCTGCGCGTGTATGCGAGGGTTGAGAGTTCAGGCTTGACGTAACTTGAAGCGTGACGTAAACGTGCTGAGAAACTCACGCAGATGTTGGATGCCGTCAGTTTTTTTTTATTATTATTATTTTTTTAGTAATGCTCACAACAAAATACACAGAATAACAGATAATGAGAATGAGAAACAAACAAGACAGAATAACAGAGACGGCAGTTCTCGCGCGAATTTCACATGAATCCCCCGCGAGAACGTCATGAAAGCTTCACGTTGCTCGTTAATATGCTTCGTCAAACGCAAAGTCGACTCTCATGCAGGCGCTGGTGACAGTTGGTCAGAAGCGAAAAGATGAATAGCCTAAACCATGAGAAAATTTCGGCATGTACTGCATTTTCTTATAATACAGAACAGTAATGAGATTCCTTCTTAAGATTCATCAGAAACAAGAGCAGGAGGAAGCCAAGCGAGAAACAACAACAACCAAAAAACGGACAAAACTTGTTACTTTCTGTCAGGAAAGTAACTCTTTAGAGTTTGAAGTTGATTTAAAAAAATGAATAATAAGTGTTGTAGACCTGTTTTTAATGAAGTTGTTTTTCAAATAAAGGTTTTGGAGTCAGTGATATCAGATTGTTTGCATTTTATTAATTACTTACCCTGTAACTACATGAAATAAGAGGGTAACAAGCTCCACTTTAATTTACGGCCCGTAATGTCATACGTACCTCTTAGTTATAAAATATTTACAGTATAAATAATTTGTTATTTTCCTGGTTGTTACCCCTTTATTCCCGATATTTTACATATTGTTCCCCTATACTTACACATACTTACTGTATAGTTACACTATAATTATTGAAAGTTATACTGTAAATTTGTTGTAATTACGCAGTACTTTCCGGGCTGTAATCTAAAGCGTTAACGAAAATTCTTTGTTTCCGTGTTGGAAGAGTGAGGACTGACAGCCTCAAGCTGAGGGGTCACGTCAGGACAATCAATTTAAAAATCCCTGCTTTTTGGGAGCCCCGTGGGTATTTTGAATCTGACTCTGAAGTGAGATTGCACTCTGAGTATGGTGTGAAAATCGAAAGCCTGAGAATTTACTTCCTGCCCACTGCATATTCAAACATACAGTTCCATTTGAAGCTATAAGACGAGGAAAATTAATGTTATAAAAGCATATCAGCGTGTACTTGAAGAGAAGAGGATTGAGTGTTAAGAGGGTCAGGCCTGTGGGACTGAAGCATTGCTCTGTGAAGCTGCTCATAAATGATAAAGCCCATCTAAATGTCAGCATTCATTTACAGCTCAAACAATGAATGACTGACAGCTTATTTTTGTGAGCCAATTATAGGGCCATTTATAATCTGCTGATAAATTAGGAGCAAATGTATGCTTTGCTTGTTTATACTCTGAATATAAACATTGTTTTAGACCATTGTTGCATTATTTGTCTGCATATAAAATCGAATATTCTGATTCATCATTTAGACTATGAGCATGATGGACACTGAACGTCAACTGTAAAGGCCTGCTCACACCAAGAACAATAACTACTGTATATAACGATAACTATAGGATTAGGTAATATTGTACACCGTATGAGCCTATGAAATGTTCTGTTCAGCATACTGCAGTTATGTTGTCTGCAGCTTTACATGTTCGAGCTCTTGATTCTGATTGGCGGTCAACATTTTTATTGTTCATCAGATGGAAAAAAGTGAGTTGTTATCTGTGTTGTTATCATTATAGCTGTGGTGAGGACGCCACTATTCTCATAGAATTAGGATGATTATTTCTAAATTATTTTCCTTATAGTTATCCTTATAGTTATCGTCCTTGGTGTGAACAGGTCCACAATCTAACAAGGTTTTGGACTGTATAGCATCTGAATCGATCAAACACACAATTGTAAAAGTTACTCTTCCAACCCTTCACCCATGCAGACTCCATGTCTGGCTCCCCCATGGAGCGCTATCACTCTTCTGCTTCACTCACACACTTCAAAGACACTTAGCATATCGATTGTTCTCAATACAAGAATCAGACATGCACATATAGAAATGGCATCCTTCCACTAATTCATTGACAAATTTGCTTAAATGAATGAGCGTGCATTTCCCCAGTACATTTTGTGTATTCTTACTGTATATTGTTCTTTTGTATATTTTATAGTGTTATGCATGTCTGATAATAAAACCTTTAGATAATGTAGCCCATCTAGGTGGTGTCTCATATCAAAATACTCCTTGTTTAATGACTCACACTTTGGTGGACATCACCATCTCATAGAATGCATTGTATGTTTGTTATGTTTATCATAAATATAAATGGATACAATCTACCAACGTACTCCCCTCATGCAAATGAGTTAACTTTCAAACAAAGGAACATTACCTGCTTGGAAATTGCACCTTTCTCATTAGTCAAGTCAAAACTCAAAGGTGTGACTGCTGTAGAGGATAAAAAGCCCCCACACAGATCATGCTTGGCACTCTCCCACACAGCGAATGTTTTCTGGCCCAGCTCCGGGCCACACGATCACGTTTCCCTCGGCCCAAGTACCGCAAAGAATGACGGCCCTGAAGTGGCCCAGAACTGGATTAAAGACAGGGGTCACACATGGGCCATAACCGGCCCGAATCTCAGCCAGTTAATTACCCTTAACTGGCCCTGAACTGGGCCAATACAGGTTTTATTATTGGTACCAATTCTCAGCCATATGTTAACCATATCACCACCACCCTTTAACCAGAAACCCCAAAAATGAGCCATAACCCAGCCTAATCTTACCCAAACCATGTGAACAAATGAGTCACAAGAAAATTCAATTCTCAAAATTAGTTTATTTAACAATATTGCACAAGCCAATAATAATAATAATAATAATAATAATAACCACATTCAGAATTGTGTAACTGTGTTAAGGCTATTTTATTTAGTACAATCAAAGCATATCTTATTACCACCTCATGAATATATGAATGAATCTAGCACTGAAATGTAAAGATATTATAATGTAATTTTACTCTCAACACATATAGAGCAAATTTAAAAAAAAATAGTTAAAACAAATTTACACATCAGAATGTTTGTATGTGTGAGGGAGAACGTGATCCTATTTAGGACTGTCCTCAGGAAGTGAAGTACAGCTCTGCAGCCCCTCATTTCTCCACAAGTGCTCTCTCCTTATTCCAGCAGACTATTAGTCTTGTCGCTGACAGCAACATAGTGTCGGGCCAGATCCAGATCTGGGCCACACTATGTTGCTGTCTGGGGTGGTGTCAGACAATTTTTTCCTCACAGCAGCTAAAAGACAAAATAATAATACAAAATTAATAAATACATATCCAAACATTCATCCATCTACTGTAAATAAATGTAGGTAACAAATGAAAAATAAGGTTGCTTTGGTGTTTTTTACAGGAAATGATTGCCAATAATATGGCACTATTGAATGACTAACTGGCTTGTCAGAGTTTGACAACAGTATTATGACAAATAAGACCATTTTAGCAAACAAAAACCTTAAAAATGTTGAGATATGGAAACTGTGGTGTAAACAGAGTAACCAATGCACTGTTGAAGTACTGATAATGTAACGCATTCAAAGCATAACATCTTATTTCCACCTTAAAAAAAGTGCATTTAATTTCAAAATGTACTGGTCTGTCTTAAACAGTTACTTATTGCATAGGTTAATGTAACTAACAATGACCTCCTACAAATACCAAAAACATGTCTTTGTTTATGTGACACAATGATTATTCCAGATTTGATTCTACATGACTGATGCAAAATGCTTACGAAATAACAAATTGCTTTCTTATTGTTTTAAGAATGTCTACTAGCTAAAACAAAAATATCAGACATAGACCTACCCTGATTATCAAAGTCAGAGATTAGATTTAGATATAATTAAATCTGATTGTACAACCTTTGAATCACTTTCAGTTAAAAAAGTCAATTACTGTTGCTGATTTTGCTGTGATTTTTTAACAACAGTGGGCTACATTGTTCCGCACACCGGACAGGAAGCACCGCGCCTCGGACATCCCGCAGGCCGGTCTATCTCACCCCGGTCGCGTCAATCCTCATATCTGGGTTCTCAAGTTCAAGGGGCAGTGAATCAGCTACCTTATAGGCAAAATTCACTTCAATAAAGAACAAAGTGGCATCCGAGTTTCATGTATTTCAAACAGCGCCAAAAATGGGTTGTTATTCTATTTTTAAAGATAGCTGTTACATAAAGAGTGATGGAATTCATTAATCATAATAACCAAAATAATCTGCGAGTTTTAACCGCATTTGGTGGCTTTTTTGTAAAAAATTTTAAGTTCAATTCTTTCCAAAAGGCCAAATATTGATTCAAAACATCTAACATAACATAACATCTAATGTTAGGTCGTACACAACATAACTTCACTTACCTAGAACAGCGGTTGTCCGACAGACGTCTTCACCCTTCAGTGGGAGAAATTTCAACCGACGCATCACGTGAATCTCATCCACCAACCAGAAAAGCTGGTGTTACCGTGGAGATCGCGCCAAAATAAACAATAGTTGACTGCCCAGTTGTAACTATAACGTTACATATATTTTTAAATAAACTGTTATGTAGGGGACACACCACACATCCACAATCGGCCCAAATATTGTCTGCCGTCATGCATGCAGTGCCATCATTGCCACACATGGCCCACAGTTGGCTGACATGATGCATGCCAGTGCTGGCAACACGCCAGCAGTGCCATTATGAGGCCACATTTGGGCCAAGTCTGTTTGCTATGTGGGCTTCTGCTTTTGTTCTTGCTGATTCTACTGATTGCTGGTCAACACCACCCGACAGGCCTCATTCACTTCAAGCCATGCCAAATGAACAGTCAAATTCATTGTCATTTCTTCATTCAATGCAAAAGATATTAATTACGATTCCTGCACTATCGGACTGAACCATCAAGAATTTCTCCTGAGCCTGCAGATCCGGACGCTCCTCAACAGCTGAGGCATTTGCAAGTATCGTACATTTGAACACTAAAGGGTGATTTAGCATTAAGTTTGTGAACCCCTTTGTTAACAAATGTGCTTTACAGTGAGAAACTGATGGTTCTTCCAGTTCGTTAAATGACTCTTTTCATAGCTCCATTCCCCTTTTATGCTATGGTTCAAATCATTTCCACTCTCTCATTTCCTATGTATGCGTGATTTGTATGTCTGTGTGTGTTTGGTCTAGCTATGTGTTCATGATTTAGTTCAAACTTGTGTGCACATTCTTGCGAGTTGATCCTGACATGCTTAGAAACCAATGTCAATGATAACGATTACGATCACAGCTACATGCTAAGAAAGAGTTATTTTTCTGTGGCCAAGGAAAATATCCTTTCTGAAGAGTTGATAGACGATCAATACTGAGTATTCGCTGGATGAACAGATTAAGTGATTATAATATTAATTCAGCTACATCAAGCTAATTTGATTAACTAATTCAAATATTTATAATTAATTATAATGGGTTATGATTAATTATTCCCTTTTTAGCTAATTCGATACAAATGGGACAGTTGACAGTTAAGTAAAGAATAAAGTACCCAAAAGTACATAAGTTAAAAAAAATAAATAAATAAAATGTTTTTACAAAATAGCTTTAAAAATATGCTCAAGATCAGTTCATAATACATGGCAAATATGCATTTTAACAAAACATTGGCAAAACCATTCACCTAAAAAACTATAAAAATGAAAGACCCATATACCAAAATGGCAGAACCACAATTTTAGTCTGAGCCGTTAGTTATGAGCATTTTTTTTTTTTTTTCTCATAAATGTAATGCTGGAAAATCTAGTAGGCTAGATCGAATGAACAAATATGCAATACATAAGCAGTCATTCTAATATGGCTAGTGCACACAAATCTAATCTTACTCAACTAATTAATATTCATGAGAATGCCTGATACGTTTGTGTCCATTTTCAGATTCAGATTGCGCCTATGCCCCATAGACTCTCAGCCAGACATGCCAAATGAATAATAATAAGACTATGCAAAATATTGATACAGCAGGTGCCATGACACCATAACAAGACTAACCCTATCTTTCCCTTCACTGAACCAATCAGGGTGCTGCATCTGTGGTGTTCGCCCTGTCTAATTCATTAGTTGAGGTGGCGGTGTGATGGATGAAAATTAGTTCACAACGCTGACAGCTTCATTAGCTACAATTTTTTGACAGGGTGTCGGATGATGAAAAGACTAAAAATCAGAGGTCAGGTTCTACAGAAACCATCCTTCAAAAGTGCTGCCACTTCACAAACACTCACCATAACAGCACTCTTTAAGACAACAATAGAAGACGTGTGTGTTTTACTTTGTTTCCATCATAAAATGGAGCTGAATCAATGGCTTCCCCAGAGAGGAGTCAATATCCAGTGTAAATTTTCTATTGGACCGAGGTATGTGGTCATAACAGAACCGCAGGACTGAATAACATAAACATACACTATTCCTTTTTGCTCTCTTCTTGCCACATGCAATCCAATTATTTCCAGTCCATTACAATACATTAAAAACAAAATAAAGTCTTTTTTTTTTTTTTTTTTTTTTTCTGTTTAAATGTCACTTTTCCTTAAATAACCACACTTCTCTCATGCTGCCAGGTTAATGTCATCATATGCCATTGCAAATGCATTCAAAACTTTTAAAGCACTTTTTCGATGTTTCGAAATATATTTACATATAATAAGCTATTCACTCTTCATTTTCTCAGCCTTTCTTATCTTTACTGAATCCATAAGGGAGCATTTCAGTGAGAGTTTCAGAAAGCAAATGGACTCAGACAGTCTCAAGTTCCTACAATAAAAGATCTGAAGCGTTTCTTGTCTAAACAAAAGATTAGCGACATTACGTCTCGCTGATCTCTGTGATAATGATGGTTCAGAGAGTATACGCCTGCTCTCTTGTTCTATTGTCAGTAATAAGTGAGTGAGCTCAAGCTTCTGGAACTCATTCAAAGACTTAAAGATGAGTTAAATGCTAAATCTCACTCTGATGGTTAAATGGAGAGAGATGGGTCAGAGCAATCAGCAGTAATGACAGATTTAGAGTTTCGTTTAGTTTAAATGAGACTCTGAAGAGTGCCTGAGCCTTAGATAAAGGAATAGCGAGGCACAAAATCTCGGCAGACTCCCATGGTGCTTTCACACAGCGTTTCTTCCGCAGAGTATCAGAACTGCTACACTATGCAGAAAATAAAGTGATTTTTGGGTTAATGCATTGAGAATTTCCTTTGATAACGGCTATGAAATGATTAAATGATTATCGGGAGAGGGGGAGACTGAGAACTATTAAATACTTAATCATGATGAAATCTAATTTACATGAGGAGTGGGATCACATTTACATCCAAATGATTACTAAAAAGTGACTAAACTAAAAATAACTTACATTTCCTGGTAAGGTCAGAATTACTGAATACAAAGTGTATGTTTGAGTTTCTGTCACAACTTCATAAAAATAAAAGCCATATATATATATATATATATATATATATATATATATATATATATCAAAAGATTGTGTTGCTGAAAGTTTACAGGGATTTTGACTGAGTAATTCAAAGGGAAAACAATATTATTTTTCTTACTTCGCTGACAGATATTTTTTCTTGTGTTAAGCTCACTTAATTTGGATCAATTGTTCAGTAAACAAAACTTAAATAAATTTGCTTCTTAAGTAAACCTTGGGTTAAAAACAACCCAAGCTTGGGTTGAAAATGGACAAACCCAGCAATTGGGTTGTTTTAACCCAGCGGTAGGGTTAAATGTTTGCCCAACCTGCTGGGTAGTTTTATTTAACTCAACTATTGTTTAAAAATGACTGTATTGCTTAATTAAAATTAACCCAAAGTATGTTGGAAATGAACATTTATTATTATTTATTATTATTAAACAATAAACATTTATTAAATTGCTTATTAATAAATTTAGATTAATAAACTATTAAACTATTAAAATTATATTAATAAAATATTAAAGCTTATTAATAAACCTTCACCTTTTGTTTATTATTGTTGCCTCTAATTGCATCTGGTTTTTAATTTCCCTATTTTGTGTTCATTTTAAGCTAGCCATATAGCAATTTTTAAACAATAGTTGGTTTAAATAAAACAACCCAGCAGGTTGGGCAAACATTTAACCCAACCGTTGGTTTAAAACAACCCAGTCGCTGGGTTAAAACAACCCAATCGCTGGGTTTGTCCATTTTCAACCCAGCATTTTTTAGAGTGTTGATTTAAGGGTAGGCTAGACAATTTTAGAGAGGCTAGCAATAGCAAGCTAGCTTTGAAAGCATTAGATCCCACCCTCTTTTCAGAGCTTCTCCAAAACCACACCTCCTCCAAAACACATGAACGTGTAGCGGACAGCCAGAGCAGATTCTGCAAAGCGTCACGAGAGACGGTGTTAAACTACCTCATGTCTCAAAGGATTACAATAATGATGAACGTAAACAACTTACAGAGCTCTGACTTTTACCACCTAACTGCTGCAGATTCATTTCGGCGTTGATAATGTTGGCCTAGAAATGCAAAAATCTGAGTACGAGGACAGCTCTGGGTAGAACGTCACGGGTTGCCGTCTTGTAATTACGGTTATGACATGGGCTGCATCTAACTCCACAGGCTGCATCCTTTGAAGGCCGATTGCGTCAGAGCGGCGTGACGAAGGCTGCTCCTTCAAATGCAGCCTTGAAATGCTTCCTTCGTTTGTGCAATGAAGGATACAACAGATGGATCCTTCAACGGCCTTGCCTACTCCATAATTCATTGCATGCCAATGACGACAGGATTTTTTGAGAGAAATTGTCAAATTACACTTTTAATTGTAAGTACTGGGTTTCAGCTTACGCAAATATCTAATTATACAAATGTAAAAAAACAAAAAAAAAAACTTTAAAGCGGTTCAGCTGTGACATATCTTACTAAGATGCAATTATATATAGTTTATTATATAATGGACCATGGTGAACATATTTAGACATTTTGTGAAACCTGTTTTTGTCACATACACGCTCACACAGTGTCCATACATCTTATCTCTTAGGTTTATTACGAGCAACAGTTAACACATCCGACACATGTGGAAGTCAGTAAACATCTGCGACTCGCTCTCAAGTCGCCCCTCGTATTGCGCCATACACCCAAATCCCTTATGGGTAATGTAGTACATCCCAACACAGTTTTGTTTTCAGACAGTTTAAAATAACTTTCAAGAAGTCCAATGCAAACATTACTGCCACTCATCAACGTAGGCTAGACCATCCCATTTAACAACACTCGTTCCGACCTTTGTGGCCTTTGAAACCCGTGTCCTTCGAAGGATGCAGCCTTTGAACTGGGATGCAGCTAATATGTACACTTCAGGCAGATCCATAGACCACAATGCAACATGATTGTGGCATTACAGCAGATCGTGCTTAATTTACCCCCTACCCCACATAACTCATAAATAGTGCATGTCATCGGAGTTAAATTTGACATTTAACTGCATTTAATATTTAGCAACCTGCAAATTACCTGCAAATTGAAAAAAAAAAAAAAAATGGACTTAAAAGCAGCCATGGTGTGAATGCAGCATAAGGAGGAACTGTAAAAAGCAGCTGTTGTTTGTTTGTGTGACTGTCTGTCTGTCTAGGACTCTGTATAGCCTCATGGAACACACTGATGTTGTGTGATGTCTGTGTGAGCAGGGTACGCGGAGGTATGGAAAAACATACATTGACAGGCAGGTACGAAATTCTATTGGATGAACATTTTTTGGTCCTGAGACTTCCACAGAAGATAATTTTAATAACCACTTCTATTATTGATTGCTATCAGGATGTGAAGACAGTTTCAACCGGAACGAAAAGTGTTTATGAAAAAATGCCTACCCTACTGTAACAAAGGTGTGCCAACGGCAACAAGAAGGGCCCCAAAGATGTTTTGAACAGCAGCAGCACCACTGCTCTGAATGTACCGGCAGATGGAGGCGAAAAAATGACGTGACGTGGTGATAAAGCCAAAAGTTCAGTGTTTATTCCAAGTGGAGCAAAAATAAATGTTTTCCAATGGTGCGGCAATGGTATTTACAGTGAAAGTCCAAAAATATATACAAAAAAACAACAACAAAGAAATAAAATAAAAACTGTTCAAAAGTTATACACAAATAAACTTTTGGCTATGCAAAAGACAGCAATTTTGCTCAAACTCACTCTACGAGCTTCCAGACTTCTTCTTCTTCTTCTTTTGATTTGATTGGCAGTTGGCAACCAAGCTTCCAGACATCCCTGAGAGGCCATCTTAAAAAGACCAAGCCCCTCCTAATTGGACTAAACCATTTAGAAATTAAAGGTAATAAAGAATCTGGGAAAAAAAACAAAAAAGATAAATGTGATTTAACCAGGGGCAGAGCCAGACATTGTAAACATTCGGGGCTTAGCCCAAATCGATTTTATCCAATGACAATTTACAGTTTTTCTCAGTCGCTTTGGTGCATTTCTCACATCACTGTTTACATTTGCACAACAGTTAGTTCAACCTCCACAACATTTAGTCATTTGTGCACATCATAGTAGCAGTTTCTCATTCCTTCAAACAAATTGCAAATGCTTTTGGACATGCATCAATTGCTTTCATACAACTCTCTGCTGTTTTATAACATTATCATTTGCTTATGTCATGTCAGTCAAAATTAACTATACTTGTGAATGCTGAATAGTCATTCCATATAAAACTAACAGTCCTCATTTCATTGCTTGAGTCATTACATACAAAAATGTTGAACTAGTTGTCAAAATCTGTTAAGCAAATTTTACATATTTTTTTAAATCTTTTTTTTTTTCCTGAAAATGTCTCCTAAATTGAACAGTTTCTCTCAGATGAATCTCAACTTTCACTGATGAGAAGGGGTGTGTGAAGCATTAGTTGCAACCAATGATAAGTCACTTCTCTACAATCACTGTCAGAGCTGAATCCCATAAACCCCCACTTTACAAGCATATACGAACCAAGCAGGACATAGTGTGTACCATTTCTACAATACTGTGACACAGAAGTGGAAGGTCAGCCTCGTGGAAGAGGGGTAAGGGTGCGGGGAGGAAGGGGAAGGAGACAAAACAGGGGAAGAGGAAGAAGAGGCCAATAGGCAGATCCTTGATGAAATCAGGGCTACATTTGTGGATCATGTTGTCAATCACGGCCTCACAATGGCTGAGGCTGGTCGAAGGGTGCAGCCAAATGTTGGGAGAACCACTGTAAATTCAATTATTCAAACATTTCGTTGGGAGAACAGGTGTGTATAAATGGACAGTAATTCAGCACTAAACAATCTGCACTGCACTACTGTCATCGTGTCATACATGAAGCTTGCAGTGGGACAAGAACTTGTCACTGTACAATTTTACATTTAGACGTACAGCTTTACTGCATCACACATTTAGTGTATTGTAGTGTACAGTAGTGTTACAGTAAAGATTTGCCATATGTACTGCAATATTGTTTACAGTTGTGCACAACTCTACCCAAAGGGAGTTTATGTTTGTTGCAAATAAGGGTGTATTTTTTCTTTTGCACAATGCTGTGAACAAATTAGAATTGCAAAGAGCATATGCAGTAAAAATGTGAAACATACATATTCAGTGTCTTGTACTCAGTTACCTCACTAAATACAGTAATGTGTAACTTTACTGTATTTTTCAAATGGCTGTGCAAATAGTATATAGTGCTGTCTTGAGCATTTTCAGGTAGTGTCACCAAGATCTGACTTTTTTGCATTGGAAAACATTGACAGAGTAAACTGTCATAATGAAAACATGACAAAGCCATTTGACTATCTTGTTCATAAACAATGGCGTCAGGACTTTTCATCTTGATGACACTGACACTTTCATTGACACGAATACTTGCTTTTGAGGAATGAACCTATCCATTTTGAGCAAGTGACACGCTTTTGCAGGTTATCAACTAGGTTTTGCAGTTTGTACTAATTGTTTTGAGAACTGCATTAACTGTTGTGCAAATGTGAATAGTGATGTGAGAAATGCACCAAAGCGACTGAGAAAAACTGTAATTTTCTTTAATTTTTTGTTACTGTCATGAAAAGAGCTTTGTTGTTGTATGCTTGAGTAATAAGAATTAAAATTAAGATCTTCAACCCATGTACAGTGTGCAAATTGAACAAAGAAACAGCATTGACTTGTACCTGGACATGAAAAAGGGCTCAAACATCTTTTTAGTTGTGATATAGAGTCTCAGTCTACATTGTGTTTTAGGATGCCAAACAATTATTACAATAAAATAAAATAATATAATAATGATTTAGGCCCATATGATTATTCATATGACAGTAATATCCATATTGTAACAAATGCACTGTAAATAAATAAATTAGAATTTTATAAGTAGTTACTTTACACAACGGTATAGGGACATTACAGTACTTTTGTACTAATTTCTACACTTGCAAAAGATAAATCCTTGAGATTTTATTTTCACTGTCCCTTGTCCCTTTGTAATGCAAGTCTCTAGTCACAGCGCCCCACTGTGACACCTACCTTTAAGAATGTTTTGATATTTGTAGAGGAAAACAAGACAAAAAAATACAGAGTAGAAATTCCTTTTTAACAGTGTAACAAAACATCACTCAAATGACTCAACCAATTAATTTGTTGAATTAAAAAAGGACTACTGCATGAAGAGAGAATTGATTGTTTAAAGGGTCAGGCAGATGTTTCAGATCTTGAATGAAACAATCATTTAAGCGTGAAATTACGAATGGCTAAAAACATTCTTTACGCTCCAAAGAAAGAAGAGGCTTAATTACAAGTGGCTTTGAAACATCCTCACACCTCAAGTAGTTCTGAAACTTGTACTTTTTGTAATCATTGACTGTACTGTCATTTTCCAGCAGTGCATCCACTCTCTCAAAGGGCTTCAGCATTGCTGGAATAACTAACATGCCAGCAGTTTTATTTGAAACCCATTTTCATCTCATTCACATGACTTGATCCTGTTCCCAGAAGCATGAATATGCTCGCCATTAATGAGAACACTAATCATCAAACCTCCTTCATACCCTTCTCTTTGAATACAGGTTTCTTTCTAATTTTCATCCTGGTCAGATTTCTTTAAAGGATGTAACAGAGCACTACAGCAAACAGAAATCATTCAAGACGTAGGACGTTCATGATGCATAAACGTATCGACAAGAAACTAAAGAAGATACTTCTGCAAAATACTAAACCAAAGGTTGTATTTGAACAGTCTAACACTGACTAATTATTTCCATTTCGTTGCTGAAGCATGTAAGATTTTTTTTTTCAATTGCTTTTTTTCTTATAAATAAATAAATGTTTGAAAATCTGCATATGTATGTGATCATATTACAGATTTCCCCTATTTGAATACTAAAGTAATTTTTTCTTTTTACTCTTTTTACCTAAATTTAATCCCAACATTCAGCAAGCTGAGCCCATCCATCTATCCCTCCATCCATCCCTCCATCCATCCATCCCTCCATCCATCCATCCATCCATCCATCCCTCCATCCATCCCTCCATCCATCCATCCATCCATCCATCCATCCATCCATCCATCCATCCATCCATCCATCTATCCCTCCATCCATCCCTCCATCCATCCCTCCATCCATCCATCCATCCATCCCTCCATCCATCCATCCATCCATCCATCTATCCCTCCATCCATCCCTCCATCCATCCCTCCATCCATCCATCCCTCCATCCATCCATCCATCCATCCATCTATCCCTCCATCTATCCCTCCATCCATCCCTCCATCCATCCCTCCATCCATCCATCCATCCATCCATCCATCCATCCCTCCATCCATCCCTCCATCCATCCCTCCATCCATCCCTCCATCCATCCATCCATCCATCCCTCCATCCATCCATCCATCCATCCATCTATCCCTCCATCCATCCCTCCATCCATCCCTCCATCCATCCATCCATCCATCCCTCCATCCATCCATCCAGCTATAAAAATAAATACAGTGAAGATAAAATTGTGGTCACTCTTGCTGTTTAAACAAGAGCTGATTACATATTTCATCCAGCAGACTCAGTCTAAACAAAAACCTTGCATTTAAAAATAGGCTGCAAGAGGAATTTTATGATGATATACATAAAAGGATGTATAATATGGTGGTTCTGGGTTTACCTTCAGGATATGAATATCCTGTAAGTATTCCTTACTAGTGCCGTGTTCATTTCCTCTTGTCTCTAAAATGTGATTTGAGCAGATCAAGCTTATTCGGTAAATGAAAAGTAATAATATTATAAGTAATATCATGCATGATCCCATTAAATGAGGGCATCATATATTTTTTCCTTTTCATTCATGTTCTGCCAGCTTTAATTAAAGTCTCTGTGACTGTGTGATAGAAGACGTTATCTGACTGATGGCAGCCCTTCTTCTCATCTACACAGATCAGTTCCTCCTGCCCTGAACTTCAGCTCAGATTAAACAGAGGACGCTTCGGTCATGCTTACAGGGGCTTACAGTCTATACATTATTAAAATATATTTTATTTTAACATTTAACATTTTTAACAATGCAGCTGAAGATTTAACAATGCCAATGGTGTGAGTCATAAAGAGATCACAGGGGTTTATCACAGAGAACATTATAAGAATACTGTTAAGCTCAGTCGACACTATCTGTGTTACAGAAAATACTTTTGACGCTCACTCATCTCTTCAGCACAAAAAAAAACCAGACATCATCAATGGACATCCAGGGTTTCTGCAGGTTCCATGAAGGTAAATGCAAAACATTTTTAAGTTAATCTAAACGTAAATGTAACAAACTCACAGAATAATATCATGGATGTCAAGTGTGTAATTTCGGTAATACTCTGTCAGTACCAAACAGAATTCCTCTGTAGTGTTGAAAATAACCAAATATATTTGAAAATGTTGATTTGATTTACTGTTTCAACCCTACATATCCCCCCTGACACTGTTGGCCACACCCATGGAGTCCAAATGTGGCACAGTCCATGAAAACATGCTTTCTATGTACAGATGTCATCTTCAGACTTGTTGCAATAGCAGTTGGTCTGCCTTCAGTCTTTGTTCTTCTTTCAGCCCTGTTGAGAGATCTTCATCGAATGGTATTGCACAGTTCATAGACATGCAAATCATCCATTGAATACTGAAGATGATAGAACCTGCTTTTTCCTCTTTTGAGGCAAGACAGGATCTGAACTTTAGCAACAGGGTTCCTGCGATTTAAAAGGCATATACTGTAGAACAACAACCAGCATAAGCATACATATGGCATTTGTCATTGGTCAGAGGTTTGGTGTGGTCAGATTAAAATTGTCTCTGGCAATAAGCACTTAAATTGATAATGTACTTGATAATGTAGACAAGAAAGGGATAAAAGAAGAAAGCAGCTGTGACTCTTCTTTTCGGGTCTTCTTTTGGCTGGCTCTTATTTTTTCTTTTGATCCCACTGTATATTTGCATCCTCATTTTATTGTCTTGTTCTCTCTTTTCTTTTCTAAAGACTTTACATGCAAGTTATCAGTTTACAGAAAGAAATCCCACAGCTATGTATAAAGAGTGTTGCATAATTAAATGTGAAGTGCATTCATGTAAATAAGTTCACTGATACATGGGCATTTCCATTATTATAAGTACTGTAGATTCTGATTTACATGCTAACATGACTGTTACCAGCAGTGTAACTGATCTGTCACGTCACATGTCAAGCATTTCCACTCATGGAATCAGAGGTAGATTATGAGGTGCGGAGAGACATTATGTATTGTTGGATCAGACAGGGCGAATTTGTAATTATTTATAAAGAATACAATAGACTTAATCTAAACTTTCTGACCGTGTATGGGACAGCCAACTGGTTTACAAATATTGTGATAGTGTTGAATGAGACTGTACAGGAGTACGCTTGCACAATATCATATGAATTTGACAACTTGTTCAATTTGATGAATTATTAAGACTATAGGGGCTTTCACACTGAATAGTTCTAGGAACTTAGTTCTGCAAACTAGCCACTAGGATAGCTCCCTGAGAACTAATTTCTCCCATGGCCATGTTCCTGGTTGCATTCACACCGGGAATAGAAACTCTGAAGCGTCCGACAGCGGCCTGCTCTTTAAGCGCTTCATTTACAAGCACTAAAAAACCGGTAGACGCAGGATGCCGTGATCGGAGCTGTGTTTGTTGTCTGTCGTGGGTTTCGCGATAATGGAGATGGAATGTAAATGCATAATTACCTGACTGAAAGAGCAAAAAGAGACATCTTACATGTCTTTTTAAAAACGCTGGGTGCCGGTGTTTGACATGCGTTTGACCAATCAATGTATCCTCGCGTCACTGATAGTTCCTATAGTGCTGGTTTAGAGGAGTAGGAGCTAATTTAGTTCCCCCAAAAGGAGCTCCTTGTAGCGAATTAACTCAAATGGGAAATATTAATAATTACTGATAACTCAATATGATTTATTAATTATGATTAATTATGAATATGTAAATCTGTTAATCAGATTAACTGGATATAGCTACATTAATCTTAATATTACAATCAATTAACCTGTTGTCCAGGGAACACTCAGTGTTGATTGTTTAACAATTCTAAGAAATGTTCATTTCCAGGTTATGGAAAAATAACATCCTTATTGTACCGTGCTACGTAGAGCATGGATTCAGGATCTAAATCACTTAAGAGGCAATTTATTAGCAGACGGAGGCAGAACCAAACATGTATTGTGCACAATCTTTATTAACTAACTCACAAACACATAACATGCAACAAAGGTCACATACGTACTGTAGTAAGAATGAGTAATGATAGGGTTGAACCGGAAGAGTTACTAGAGTTATAGGAACAAGTCAAAGACAGTCTGGAAAGGAATCATCAGTTTCTTCATCAATGGCAAAGGTAAGTCTTACAAATTAATACCAAATTGCTGTTTAGTGTTAAAATGTACGATACTTGCAAGATGCCTTTAGGCTGAGGAGCGTCGGATCGGCAGGTTGAGGAGAGATCTTGAGGATTTCGTCTGAAGTTGTTGCCAGTCTTTTCTATGTTGGATGTTGAGCACATGGCTAGTTTGTAGGCCGAGGCCTGGCCTAGGCCGGCCGCAAGGAGATCCGTTCGGTCGTCCAGAAGCAAGGAAAGAGAGGGAGTGGCATTGTTCTCTAGCTTTTAACCTCTGGTCAAAGTCCAACCTCTTAAGGTTGATACAGCCAATGAAGGTGTTGTATTTCCGGGTGACAACACACCCCCTTGTCCGGGCTTTTATGACCAAGCAGATTAACAAGCCGAGTCTTTGAATAAGAACTATTAAAGATTCTTGTAATACTGATGTGTTGCGCAGGTATGGACATACCGCATACACAAGCATTTAAATCTTCCCGATACGAACGCAAAGACACTGAACATGGCATGATTGAAGTTATCTTAAATGTATCATAAAACATACGCATACATACGTGAATACAATGATTGTAATACAGCAATGGTATTTCATTTCCTGGGATTGTGCATGTTCATTTATACATTAATGCAAGAGAGTCTGTGTTATGTGTGGATAATGCAGGAAAGATGCACGTTTTTGTGTGTCTCTTCTCTGCTCTCCATGCGGCATTTATTGGTGCAATAAAACTTGTAACAGAGAACTTCTCGGGGGATGGAAGCCAGACCCCAGAGTGAGCTTAAAACTATTGGTTAACTAACAAATAACTGTGTCTGATTTGTCTCAGTCATTACATCCTGGAACTAACATCGTTCCTAGATCCTGTGGTGCGAACGCAGCAAATACTTCTAGGAAATATGAAAAGGTTCCTCCAGTGCGAAAGCCCCTCAAGTTTGGGATTCTTACTGATGGGGCTATGGGGTTTGTAAGACAATGTTTAAGAAACAACAAACGCTGTGAAAAATACTGTATAACTCCAGTAATGTTTGATAAAAAGGGTTAAAACCAACACAGACATACTGTACCAATGCAAATGTTTTCCATCGCAGCTTTCTGTCTTCTCCGTTTACACACAAGATGCCTAAATTTATACCTCCGCAAACAAGAATACATATTTATAACAACTCATCATGTGACGCTGATGCCAAATATGACGATGTGTTCTGAATGAGATGTCTTGAACGCAATTTTATAATGATAATATTTCAATGCCCTTTGCGTCTGTGTATTGACGCCGAGGGGTATCTTTGGCGTCTTCATTTTGACGTGGAAGGTGCTTGACCGTGTTTCAGTTTTTGATGCCTTGGGTCAGGAGTGAGAATGGGTTGATTGTAAACCATTGGTTGTGAGTAAAACTGCCTACAGTTGTTATTTTTCTTATTTTTTACACCGGTCATCACCTAAACCTGTTAGAAAGCAACAAGCACATCCCCTGTGAATGTGGTTCAAGTTTTGACACCTCAAACTGAGCTCTGTTTTATCAAACAGACAACAACTGCTTCCTCCAAAAAACAAACAAACAAAAAACTATCTTGTAAAAGATAGACCAGAACTATCTAATGGCAACAACTGTAACCATCGGGAAATACTTTTGCAAATTAGCAGCCAATCACTATTTGCCTACTTCCACACACAGCCAATCTGTCCACAGCTTTTTGCAGTCTTGCATCTATTTTGAGCGCTCTGTGATCGCCCTGTTTCAGCAATAATGACAGTAATTTAGACAAAGCTGTGTTGTGATTACACTCCACAGTATGCAGCCTTGATAGAAGTTCACCTGTGGTGACACTAATGCTTTTGAACAGCTCCAGGTGTGCGGCGTGCCGCGATTGATCCCCTCTTCTTCCTTCGCCCCAAAACCTCGGTGCCCACCTCAGGGTCTGACAGCTGGACTGGGCTGACCTATTTACTGCAGTCTGAGTCTGTTGTGGGCTGGGGAATCACATCTCATCCACAGAGAAAGCATAATGATAAGAACAACAAAAGCACCACAGCACAGTTTGTTGAGTGCTCTAGAAATACACATCAGATGAAACAGAATTTACATCTTCCATCTGATGAATAGTATTATGATTCAACACACACTGTTGGTTGGAGAGCACTTCAAAGAAACAAGCTTGGACAGAGAAGCCTATGGGAAGATGTTTTCAATGTGCTTCATACAAGGTAACGAAAGAATAGCATATATAAAGTATCTTCTGAAATCTTGGATATCTTGGTCATTTTCTGGGGTACTTCTTCGGGTAATTAATATATAGCTTAAATTCCATCTCAAATTGATATATTTATGTGAGTTTGAGATGGCACTACCAATTATATGAACCAGATTGCTTTAAGAGCACAGCTTGCAATATTATATTTAATTATGTTATTTTAAATTGTATTTTATATGTTATTATATTATGAATATACACCAATCAAGCATAACATAATGACCACCTTCCTAAAATTGTGTTGGTCCCCAGGGATTTGTGGAATAGAAGATGATGCAATCCAACGGAGAATCGGAGTGTTGCAAATGAGCTTGTTTGAATATATGTGAAGTTATTGCCTTGGTGAGTCACATTCTGAATATTATCTTCATGTTATGTGAGAAAAGAGTCATTGACTCAATAAGCAAATTAATATGAGAAGTGATTATAAGGGCCGCTCGAGAACAGCGTGAGCTGTGGTAATAGCACAAAGGGCTAAAGCTAACTCATGTGTGAAGGTGCTAACGAGTTAATTAAATGTCATAAAGTGTGACGTTTAAGTGTCAATAAGTACAATAAGTGTTGAGTTAATGTGTTATTTGAAGTGTATACATGATTTTTGTTGATAAATGTTTGAATTGGATATTAATTGTTGTTCTGCCTTGTGTTTTTGCAAGGCTGTTTTTTTTGTTTGTTTGTTTGTTTGTTTCTATAGTCTATGTTTCTTTCTACGTGATCTCCTGCGAGAGTTTCCTGTTTTTTGCCATATTTAACTCTTTTGGAGAGGAATCATATGTGTATCAGACTCGATTAAATGTGCACAATGGCAAGCTACCCACAGACCTGTTTCCTATGGAGTCAAATTAATGCCTTAAAGTTTTGCACAAAAATAAAGTTTTGCAAAACACAAAAAAGAATTGAGCAATAAAAAAATGTTTTGCAAACAAAAATAAAGAATTGCAAAGGAAAAATAAAGTATTGAGCGGGGGGAAAAAAAGTTTTGCAAGCAAAAATAAATTGCAAAATAAAATAAAGTAGTGCAAAAATAAAAATATAATCAATTACAAAAATCAATGACAGCTGTAATCCTATTTTATCTTTGCCACATATTTTTCATGCTCAAACCTACTAAATCATTTGCAACGCTCATTTTATTCTGCGTTTCAGTCAAGCGTGCGCTCACGATACCGGTTTTCCTTTGCGCTGCACTTTTCTGTGCGGATCTCTTTATGGCACTGGTTTGACGTGGGGGTGGAGTCAAGAAACGGGGGCACGCCCCCGCGAAACACGTCATCGGCAGGAGACGCAGATCGCAACAGAACAGATCAAGCATAGAGACAGCGCATTTATTATAATCTGAAAACCACGCCCACCGGGGGAAAAACAATCCAACCGTCTCCATTGACTTTGTATTGCGTGAGGCTGCCTTCTTGTCTTTTCTGACTCATTACAAAAAAACAGAACAATGCCTAAAAGCTGCTGTGTGACAAGATGTACAGCTAACAAGCTAAAAACCCAGAAATAAGTTTTTATAAGCTGTCGACCCCAAAAAACTAATGTTTAAGGACACAAAAGTGGATACAGGCAGTGAGACAGAGCACAACGGGTCATATTACTATAAGAAATGCATTGGAGGGGGGTCGTAATCGGCGACAACATATGCTAAACAAACCAACAAAAACAAACCATTCATTATTTTTAACCATGTCAAAGAATTATTTCACCTGTCGCCGATTACTTTCCCCTCCAATGCATTTCGCGGGGGCGTGCCCCCGTTTCTTGACTCCACCCCCACGTCAAACCAGTGCCATAAAGAGAACCACAAAGAAAAGTGCAGCGCAAAAGAAAACCGGTATCGTGAGCGCACGCTTGACTGAAACGCAGAATAAAATGAGCGTTGCAAATGATTGAGTAGGTTTGAGCATGAAAAATATGTGGCAAAGATAAAATAGGACTACAGCTGTCATTGATTTTTGTAATTGATTATATTTTTAGTTTTGCACTACTTTATTTTATTTTGCAATGTATTATTTTTGTTTGCAAAACATTTTTTTATTGCTCAATTCTTTTTTGTGTTTTGCGAAACTTTATTTTTGTATAGGCATTAATTTGACTCCATAGTTTCCAGTTTGAACTGTGCTTAGAAATCATCAACTGGTAGGAGAATTCCAATTTTTTTCTTGTTTTTGGACACAAAAGACTTTTATTCGTCAAACTCATTTGAAATTTTTGCTTCCAAAAAGGAGAGATTATCTTTTGAACTTGAATTGATCGAAAGAGTTCAACAACTCTTTGAACTGAATCATTTGATTCACAAACTTTGGTCAACTGAGTCATTTGATCCATTAACTTTATTTGATTGAATCAATGAATGGATTAATACATTTTCAACTCGTATTGTTGAGTGTACTGTTGAGTTTGAAAGGAAAAGTGATTTGTTGCAAGAAATTCTGAATCACATTCTGTGTTTTGGGTCAAATTGAATGTCCAACTATATTTCTTTTGTACATTTGGGTTATTGAATGTAGTATTTTGTTGAAGGTTATATTATTGTAAAATACTTTGCTCAAAGTGAAAGAAACATAGACATTATTATTATTTTTTTTTTTTTGGGAGAATTTTCTTTATTTTTACATTGTGTAAAGAGTGTGAAACTTCAAATTGAATTGAAGCTGTCAAGCTGTTGAATTATTGGTCCTATAAGAAACGTCAGAAGAGTTGGTTAACTGTTTTGATTCTCACTGTTATAAATCAATTGTTCATACCTGTGACTTATCTAATTGAAACCAACTACAAAAAGAGAAATTGGTTGACAAAACAAAACTTTGTCAACCATTTACTCGCCTGCTGCATCATCTCCTCTCTCCAGTAGATGTTCCTTACTTCTGACACATATTGGCCCATACATTATTACTAGGTGTAGCACATCAGTTACGTTGCACGCTACACATCTCCATTGTGTCAGCTGACGTGGTGTCTCGTTCCTCTGAGAAGTTTCATACTCTGGGTTGACTGAACTTACTCCAGATCACGGTTTTGGAACCTGCATACCTCGAGTAAGCAAGAATTGGGTTGATCATCCGATAGTTCAGCGTATGTGATGGTAAGTTAACCTTGCTTTCTCTAATACCCCCCAGGGCTGCTTTTCTCAAAAGCATTGTAAGCCTAAATAGATCGTAGAACCATTGGCACCAGTGGTCTCTACAATCAACGTAGCTCACAATGCTTTTGAGAAAGGCAGCCCTGTTTGCTGCTAAATTACACACTGTGGCTTTAAAAAAAAACTGCTCTGACAGGAGAATATTGTTAGGAGGCATCTCTTGTTTAAGATCCGTTTCTCTCTCTCTTTGAGCAATATCTATGGGGCATTGAAGCTAATGAACTTTCAGAGGATATGAAACCCTGGTGTAATACAGTTGGGATTTTGCTTTTTGTACAAAATCAAAGCCACTACTGTCTGAGTGAGATAAAACACATGTGGCTTTCTTAAAGTTCATGTAAGAACTTCCCCTCTCTGCTCAGCTCTGAAAGAGAGTTGTTGTTCAAAAATGCTCATTTTCGCACTATCCTCTCATATGTGCTTACTTGTTATCACTTTTTCTCTTCTGGAATCCCCTGTTTTGGAGGGCCACTTTCCCTCAGGCAATATTGGTAGCATATCTGTTCAGACAGCTGAACAAACCAATATAAGGGACCCTAGATCATATCATGGTGGGGGAGGTTATAATATTTCGGTCTGATCCAGCTATGATCCACCTATGCCTAAGGTGTTTGCAGTTGTACACATTGAATATTTCTATCGATTTCCAGGTTTAAAAAAACTAATTTAAATTACAAGATTTCTTTTTCTAGGGCTTTCTATCTCTATAACAAAACTACAATGAGACCAGATATCATTCATTTTCAATGAGAGTTGGCATTTCTGTCGACACAAGACAAAGACAGCTGACGACATTTATCTAAATAAGAAGCGACATGACTACCAATGATCCGCCTGCTGATACGCAAGGAATAGTCATCATGCTGACACTGTAAAGAGATTTATTTTGCTATAGAGTGCAATAGAGCCTGCCTACTTTTTCAGTGACCTTGGATCTAGAAATATTTTTCCCATTTGTTTTTTCCATCGGGATTTTTAAAAAGTGCAAAAATACAACGGTGTATGGCTTTGTACTTAACGGAGGGAAAGAACTATAATCCCGTGAAGCTACATAATTGAATTAAAAACGATGGAGAAATAAAAATGAATGATTTAAAGATGTTTATTATATATGGGAAAAAAAAAAAAAACATATTTTATATTCATTGCAAAATAGGCATATTATGCATAAAAATATTTAAAAAGTTTGAATATTAACCAATAGGTTGTCCATTAATTAATTGATAAGCTGTTTTCCCACAAATGTTTAGCTCTGTCAAAGTGCTCGTTTGGCGCAATCTCTGATTGGTTGAGAATTCTCTGTAGAATCATGGGTAATGTAGTTTTTCTCCAGGAATCATGCTGTTAAACAGAATTATGTCAGATTTTTTACTTCTGTAGCTCGATTGCTGCACTTTATAGTATAATGACCAGCTAAGACAGACATTATCCCGCTTATTATGACTACTTCCCAAATAAATAAATATGTGGACATAAAACATTGCTTTGAGTTATTATTTTTTAATGTTACCTGTGTATTATCTTACAGCGTTCACTAAGAAAAAGTGTGAAAGGGGTTTAACTGTGTGCATGAGGTTGGCCAAGGAAAGATTGCAAGAGGAGATAGGGATGGCATTTGTATAAAGAAGTAAACTGCTTTTTAACTAAATTTGTTCTGTCTTTGCATGCCAACTGATTAATATGAGATAAACACCTGCATTAGTTGCCATGGCGATATCCTTGCTAGTTTTGTTTTTGACCACCCGCAGAACCTGCTGACGTCTGCCTTTTATAGGTTTTTGTTTGTGTTAGGGAATATTAACGACAATTGAATGTTAATTTAAAGAGTATATAATTAAATAATTAATAAAATAAAATAATTATATTTTGGATTATTTGGGATGAATTTGATTAATTAATCAGCATATAATGTCATAAATTTGATTAACATTGTAATCAATTGACAGCCCTGATTTTAAGGACTGTTCACTGCAGGAGTGAGACCCTGTCAGGGACTATGAGTTGCTGTGGTCTGGAAGGACGTTGTTTCAGTGCGAGAGAAAGTATGTTAAGAAGTGATGCACTTTTTTTAATAAACAAGTTAAAATTGCAACTGTAGCCAACATATGGTTGCATTTTACTTTGTGATTTCACTGGAACAGAGAGCAGGCTCCAGATTGATGGACAGAGAAGTGTAACCACCCATCTGAGCTAATCACAGAGATGCATGCTGACAGCTGAGTTTTAATTACAGATTTGTAGGAAAGACGGGGGCCATTGTTCCCCTTAAATATATAGTCTACAGTAGATTAAAATCACGAATGATTACATTTTCAGGTGGGCAGCCACAGTATCATGCTAAAAAACCAAACAAACAAACAAACAAAAAAAAACATACAGTACTAACTTGTCAAAGTATCCTCTAAGTCTGCTGTTTTGTCCAGAACTGTACAATAGAGAAAAAAGTACTAAACTGACTTTTTCTATAAAACAGATGCAGCATTTGATTTGAGTCAAACACGTGTGTAGGATTCTGTCATTGGGATGACAATCAGTGCACATCTTGTTTTCTGACAGACGTGTGTGAGCATGAGAATCATCACATTAAGCTGATAGTTTTTCCATAATTGTTATTCTTTTTTGCTGTCTCTGCATGGCTTTAAAAAAAAGTCTGTGTACCTTGGTATGTTGCTTCAGATGTGTCACATTTGCAGTGTAAAAACATCTTAACAGTTGTACAGAAGATAAAAATGTTTTATTAATGCATTTGTTTATGAAGCCTATCAATCTCATTAAACACTGGACTTTTGATATTCTACGTTCTCTCTGCTCTACTCTTCATAGGTTCCATAAATCTAATTACACAAGATGTATTATAAGAACTACTTGGCAGTTGCTGTTGTTCCCATTGCTTCCACTTTGTTATGATACCACTAACAGTTGACTGAGGAGTATTTAGTAGTGAGGACATTTCACGAAAATTTCATTTCGCGCTACCACGCTTGAATTCACTGAGCTCCTGAGAGCGACCCATTCTTCCACAAATGTTTGTAGAAGCAGTCTGCATGCCATGGAAGTGATTGGAACACCTGTTACTAATGCTGTTACTTTTTTCAGTAACGAGTAATCAAACAAATTACTTTTTCTCCCGTTACAACGCCGTTACCGTTACTGGCAAAAAAAATGCCAAGTTACTATAATTGAGCTCACTGAAGCGGTTTTCATCTGAGTAGGCTCTTTCTTAGCCATAGGACCTGCAAAGTTTTTTTCTCTGGTGTGTGTTGGGGTTAGTCATACTCAAATATAATTTTAAACTCATAATAATGTTCGATGCTCTGTGTGTGTGTCTATGAGCATGCGAGCTGAGCGCGAGCTCAAACCAGAATACCCTTTGTGACATGCTGGATCGAAAAAATGGGAAATAAGTTGTTCTAGTCGACTAGTAGCTATTCATTTAAGCCATTATTTGACTAATCACATTTATATTAATTTAATTTCTTAAATACTAGAGAGAATAAACCATAATAATGAGCGTTTATGTAATAGGCACTCAAGCGCATGCATAAAGCTTGCCATAAAGAACCGGCAAAAGTAATAATTATGAATGTGACCAAAACAGCAAGGAGACATTTTAATTGTTTATTAATAAAGTAATGTTTTCTGAATCAGTGTCTGCTGCGAAGATGAAATTGACATTGCTGATTCTCATCATCTCCGCATATACTGGACGCGCCTAGAGAGAAAATGCACATTTCATTCGGATTAGGCTACATAATCAGAGTAGCCTATTTCTTTTCGTTTTTAGATATTTCAAGCTTTCTATAGATATATTTCTCATGTCTGCGAGGCAAGCAGCCTCTGAGTTTCGGTTCTGTAGCCTGTAAGACGTGCTCCAGTTCACGCGCCAGTGATCGCGCCCGCGCCTGCCATGAGTCTGCTATATTTGCTTCTTATTTATTAAATCCAGGCAATTGATTGATGAAACATTGATTAAAATTAAGATACAATTTTTACAAAACGAAATTCACTTTCTATAAAACAAAACTTAATGAAGTGGTCAAAATCATGTCTGTCACACTCCATGTCTCCCGATATATTGCGCATCTTATGATGCATCTTACTCATGGTGTTCACTTTTCATAATCAAGTAAATGAATTTAAAACATAACATAGGACTATTTAAACATATATATGAAACTACATTTTCTTTAATGGCTACCAACACGTATAGTACAGTACAGAGAAATTTCATGTCGCGAGGAAGAGCGGATCATGAGTCACGAGTCGGATCAAGAATAATTTATTCTTAGATTTATATTTAATATTGGGGGCATTCAAGTTATTTGACATATTTTTAAAAAAAAAATTAAAGTAACGCAATAGTTACTTTCCCTGGTAATTAGTTACTTTTATAATGATGTAACTCAGTTACTAACTCCGTTACTATTTGTGAGAAGTAATTAGTAACTATAACTAATTACTTTTTTAAAGTAACGTGCCCAACACTGTTCCCAATACTGTTGGCAATATAGTGTACAGTATATACCTGTTTATTTTAAGGCTAAACTTTCAGCAACTCCGAAAGTGATGCAATAATGTCAGGGTCTTTATATGATTGTACACGACACACAAGATCCAAGGTCGCAATCTCCCTCGGCTATAACAATATCTCTCTTGGGGATTGTGTTCCATCCAGGTATAATGACTTCTGCACTCTAAGACAATAACTCATTCCTCTTGTTTTTCACTCTCACTCTGTTTTAAACAGTATCCCTAAATATCTAAACTACCCAATCATACGTCACAGAGTTGTGCCAGAAAACTGCTTCTGACATACTGTCCCTTCCTCATAAAAAATGCATCCGTCTCCTGCACATCCTGCTGCCAGTCTCGTAATTCAGTGCTTATTTGATTTCACCAGAGTGCTGCCCTGCAGGTCAGTGGAGCGTGGCTCATCCAATCACACACTGTGCCGTGTGACGGAGTGTATGTACGTATATGTGTGTCTATGTGTATGTGGCAAGGTAAGGCTCGAGTTGACATATTAAGTTAACTAGATAGAGAACATAAAACATAAGACCTTCATGGCTGGTTTGGGATCTGAGGATTGGTCTCTGCTGAATATGGCCTGGCATTATCTATTGGAATATTAAGCACAGGTCTCAGCATAACAAAAGATTCTTGTTTAAAAAAGAAAACAACAAAAAACATGGATGACTCTAAGGCAATGGGGGTGCTATGGAGCGGCACAGGAGGTAGAGTGTTTGCCATCTCCTCTGCATCCAAGTTGATTAAAAAAATGCAGTTTAATTGTCTCTAAACTCATTTTAGATGGGTTAAAAGTAGGGCTTGCACCGACTAATCGACTAGTTGACTTTAATGCTCTGCCATGATGCTTTAAGCATGACGTTGACTAGTCACATGGTCATGGCCTAGAGGGCGCAGCAGAATAAGAAATCTTTGAAGTCCATATGTACTCTCCATATCCAACAGTTAACTAATAAATGCATACTCCAGGAGTGCTCCACAAGATATGTTTGAATATACCATCTGGATTCTCAATATTGATCTAATGAATGCACGTTTTAAACAGCTTATTGTACACGCAAGTTAATCACTGTTCTAAACTGCGCTGCTACATTACTCACACACACAGACAGTAGCGCACAGATCGTGCATGCTCACAGAATCATTCAGTTGTGCAGAAATGTATTGTGAACACTGTTCTGTGATTTATCAATAAAATAGCTTAGAAATTGAAAAGTTCATAGCATATAATTCTTAGTAACTAAAACCCACAGCTTCACTATTTGTAGAGAGAAGCTGCCATGTAGAATTAATTTACACACAATCGCTCTCTCACTAATACATTCATATAAATATAATCGGTAACACTTTACTTGAAGGGGTGTGCATAAGACTGACATGACACCTTCATAATCATGACATGACACGTGTCATGAATATGAAGGAGGTTTTATGAATGTTTATGACAACTGTCATTAAGTGTCATTCGCTCAATAATGTCATTTTTAATGCAAAGATGACATTGTTTGAGATGTCTTTGTTACGACAACTTGACATAAACCAACACATCATAACCTGTCAGTGTCTTTGTCATGACAACTTGACATCATTTAGCTTTATGGGTTAACATTACATTAAACTGTCATGTGGTTGGTTTTGACATGAGGTCATTATAATAGTGTCATAAATATGTATCTTGAGCTCAAGTACAGTGGTACAAATTGAACTTGTCATTAAAATGTCATTAAGTGACAATACTCTGACAAATAATTTTATAACAGCGTCATGACTATTTTTCATTTCATGTTTTTTTTTTTTTTTTTTTTTTTTTTTTTTAAGTTTCCTCCAACAGAAGGTCAGATAATAGACAATTTCAAATTTCATAAAACACTGTTATAAAATAATGGTAACACTTTATTTTAGGGTCTTTTAACTAGTTGCTTATTACTATTAGCATTCATATGGCTAAAATATTGGCTATTTATTAGTACTTATAAAGAACATATTAATGCCTTATTCTGCATGATCTTATTCTACATTCTTAATCCTACCCAATACCTAAACCTAACAATATAATAACAACTATAATAAGCAGTAAATTAAGAGTTTATTGAGGGAAAAGTCATAGTTAATCGTTTATATATGTGTTCCCTATACTGAAATGTTACCAAAATAATGTAATGTAATGTTAACCCATAAAGCTAAGTAGTTTTTTTAAGTTTGATAATTAATCTGCTATGTCATGTTTATGACAGGTTATGATGTTTTGCTAATGTCAAGTTGTCATGACAAAGACACTGACAGGTTATGATGTTTTGGTTTATGTCAAGTTGTCGTAACAAAGACATCTCAAACAATGTCATCTTTGCATTAAAAATGACAAAATTGAGTGAATGACATTTAATGACAGTTGTCATAAACATGCATAAAACCTCCTTCATATTCATGATATGTGTCATGTCATGATTATGAAGGTGTCATGTTAGTCTTATGCACACCCCTTCAAGTAAAGTGTTACCATATAATCTTTACTGAGCTACTTTATCTGTATCTGATCTAGAATGAGCAGAAATCTGTGAGAAATATAACGACCCAAAGGCAAAAGAACTGATAAAAATAAGCGGTTATGTAGGAGCAATATTTGTGGACAGTGTCATATGCCAGAGACGTGCACAAGGCAACCGGCGTTTGAGTCTCAGCTCGAGGTTCAGACTTAGGGCTCATTTACACAGAATGCATTTTTGCTTTTAAAAAACGTTAGATGCGGGAAGTGGAATGGGGGAGAAATGCAAAGTCTCGGGATGCGTTATTTTAAAACCCAGAGCGCTGCATTTTTAGAATATCATGTCATGTGCAAGACGCAGGAAAAGATGCAAGACACAAGCGCAACGGTCATACGTGTCTGTCTAGCGTGTTTACATAGAAAACCAATGGAAAAGCAGTGCATCGGAATGGAAAAGAGTGTTCTGTGTGAACATCATCAACTATTCAACGTCAACTTGGCTTCAATCACAGTCATTCAACCCCTAGTTAAAAGTTTGGTGATGCTTAAACTAAGTTTTGTCGATGCAGTCGACAACTGGATAGGGCAAACTGGATACACCATGTATATCGTGCCCCATTTAGCAGTAAATCTAGGAGGGTAGCGATCCTATTTTGAAAGAAGATTTAATTTCATCTTAACTCAATGACTTATTGATGTACATGACAGATATGTCATGATTTCAGGATGACTTAGTTTCTTGCAGATAACAGTGTTGAATATATATGCCCCAAATACCCTCAATTCTTCATAAAATTTTTTGATATAATTTCATCTGGGTGTGCAAATGTCAAAATTGATGGTTATTTCAATTGCTAATTAGATCTCTCCCTTGATCGTTCGTTCTCAAAGCCACCTGCCACTATAGCTTCAGTACAGACCCTAAATAGATTGATTAAGGATAGGAACAAGGTAGATATGTGGGGACTGCAACACCCAACGAATTAGGAGTATTTTCTTTCTACTCTTCTATAAATCATATAATGTACCTGTAGTGTACAGCAGAAGACACAGAAGCAAAGGAGCGATTAAACAGAGTTTATTTAGAGAACAGTTCAAAGTCCAACTGAGGCAGACTGTCAGGCATCATCACACTGGGATGCTGCAGCTGGTAAACTGGATAACACAAAAGGGAATTCACTCGCTGATGGTAGCTCGCAGAGCACAGTAGCTCTGTGGCCGATCTGGACGCGCCTCAGGCTGAAGATGGTGAGTATGGAGCGTGGCGGATGGAAGGAACCAGGCTTGTAGATCAGAGGGCATAGAAAGACAGGACCACGAGACAGCTACTGGGACGGGGACTAAGACTGGGATAACACGCAAACAGAGGTTACCGATATCTGATAGAGAACACAGACAAACGCCACTAACAGGTTATTAATCATCCGACAAAGACACGAACAAACAGCAGGGAGAAATAGCCAAGACAATCAACGAAGACACACAACAGGTGCGGATACGCAAAGGCGCGAGCGCCGACAGGAATGACAAACAGCTGAAACAAATAAGCACTGTAGGCAGGGGGAAAGGGAGAAAACAAGAAGACAATCAAACGCGGCTCATGACAGTACCAGGATCAACCATTTTCTTATTATTTCTGAACTTGTATCTAGAAAAACTGGTACACAGTATTGTAATAGTTTGATCTCAGTACCATCTTGCTTCAATTTAACATTGGTTTGACACCGCAGAGCTATTACTGCCGATTCAACTCTTGCCTACTAAAAGACCCAGCCTTTGAAAGATTTATTGAAGGTAAAATGGAGTTTTTATGACCAATGACAATGATAAAGTCTCAGATTCAGTTCTATGGGATAAGGCAGTATTCTCCAAAATATTCTTTATAAGGATTGTCACGAGGAATTTCCAGCAGCAATCATTTCACTAGATGCCCAAAATGCATTTGATCAGAGTGGCCATTCATGCTGAAGGTGCTTGAGTGCTTTGGGTTTGAAAATCGCTTTATCAAGTGGGTACAAATTCTAAATTACGCCCCCTGTCATACTTTCTGACAAACACTAACAAATCTAAACCTTTTGAGCTCTTTAGGAGCCCATCTTCTCTTTGATATTACATTGGAACCGTTAGCTGTGGGGATTAGAAATCACCCACTGATACATAGAATAAAGACTAGGGATAATGAAGCAATGGTCAGTCTTTGCCAATGATTTACTAATATATCTCTCTGACACGGCTAAATCAGTTCCTCGTTTGCTTAATATTAGTGCCTTCAGCAAAATTTCCGGGTATACTATTAACTGGACCAAGAGTGTGTTTATGTCTCTTTTTACCTCAAAAATTCTAGTCAGTTTAATTCCTTGCTTTTCAAGATTATCAAAGACCACTTCACATATATTGGTCTAGTAATATCAAAGAACCCCAAGCATATATTCAAATTTAACTTTCTAGCTTTGTCAGACAAATTAGAGATCATGTAGATCACTGGAGGCTTCTTCCTCTATCTATGATGATTGTTTCTGCCAAAACTCCCATTGCTAATGTCAATTTGTTTAAACCATCTCAGCAGGGTTTTACAGAATGGAAAAAAAACAAAGGCTTGATGTCTATTGGGGAACTATATGTAGATGGTAAATTTGCATCTTTTGGACAATTGCAATCAGCATTTAATCTCTGTTTACGTCAGAAGACGTATTGTTGTTTTTCCTGCCCTCTTTTCCCTGTGTGTGGAGACGTGCGTGCACGTGTCTCTCTCTCTCTCTCTCTCTCTCTCTCTGCGCATGCGTGGCTGTGAGCGTTTGTTGAGTGTGTGGTGAGTGCGTGAATTTACTTTTGTGTGGCCAAAATAAACAAAGTTTATTTCAGTTTATTTTTTGTTTTCACTTAAATTGTGTTTTTTTTTTTTTTTTTTTTTTTTGTAGTGTCGAGTCTGTGAAGGTTGTCAATCTGCCAGTATTTATTACTGGCAGAATGACTACAGGTGTGGGGAGATTAGATTTCCTCACACGGCGTCATGGCATGAAAATAGACTCGGAGGCTAATATTGAGGACTGTAGTTTAGCGGTGGGAGAGGTAGTTGGTTGTGAGAATGTTGTGTCAGCTTCAAGAATGAACAACGCGGGTTGTTGTTTTTATGAAAACTGTTGAGTTGGCGAACGTTGTGGTTGAAACTGGAGTTGTAATTGACAATGCGTTTGTTCCTGTGCTACCGTTGTCCACGCCGTCAAAGAAGGTGATCCTTTCAAATGTAACGCCTTTCATTAAAAATGAGTTGCTTGTACAAATGTTAGAGCGATACGGTAAATTGGTTTCCCCAATAAAAATGATTCAGATCGGTTGTAAATCGCCATTACTAAAACATGTAGTGTCGTTTAGACGCTTCGTGTTCATGGTGTTAAAGGATAACAGAGAAGAGTTGGACTTAACGTTTAACTTTAAACATGATGAGTTCAACTATGTGATTTATGCTACAACCAATAACATGAGGTGCCTTCGTTGTGGTGAAATAGGACACCTTGTGAGAGCTTGCCCGAAAAAAGAAGAAAAATCCAAACGAAAATGTTTTGTCGGTCTCTGTTGAAAAGGCTGTTGAAGATAAGGAGGTAGTACAAACTGTTAGAGAGGAGCTGCCTACAACAGCTAATGTAGTTGGAGAAAACAAAACGCAAGCCAAAGATGCAAGCCTAATAGCTTTATCAAGTGATGCAGCAGTTGTGAAACAAACGGTTGATGAAGGACAGACTGTGGTTGAGATGGAAGAAGATTCTGTATCTGATCAGATGCAGTCAGCTAATGGTTCAGGTGATAGGCAGAGTTCTGACAAAAATCAAGATGCAGAACTGTTAGGAGATCTTTGTTTATTGGAAGAACAGGATGAGTGTGTTTTTAAGACACCACAAAAGAGAAGAATGAAGCAACATCATTACAAGTAAACCAAAAAGAATAAAGTTGTTTCAAGTCAAACTGATACTGAGAGTGAAACTGAACTTTCTGAATGTAGCATCTCCTTTGATCAATCTCAAGATGAGTTACCAAATCATTCTTACAATGTAGATGATATTAAACTCTTTTTGAGAGTAAATAAGAATGCAAGAAATGTGCGCATCACTGAATACTTTCCTGATTTAGAGCAATTTGCTGAGAAGGCAAACATTTTCAGGAGTGAAGGTCTCTTTTCTGATCAAGAGATTTACAGGTTGAATAAAATTCTCACCAAAGTTAATGTACAATTAGGGACTAATGCTGGTAATGAAAAACATTAGAATAATACTTATTTGAGATGAGTTTCTATTGGTGTTTCTTGTGTATCCTTTTCTTCTCTTTGATGAAGGAATTTCATATTGCTTCTCTTAATTTGAATGGAGCACGAGAAAGGGAAGAAAAGGTTTGAACTATATGAGTTAATCAAGATTAAAAGAATATACGTTTTGTTTGCACAAGAAACACATAGTGATGCTTTTAATGAAGCTGATTGGGCAAGTGAATTTGATGGGTTATCCATTTGTAGTCATAATACATCTTTAAGTGGGGGTGTTGCTATCCTGTTCTCAAAAAACTTTATTCCAGTTTCATACCAGGTTGAAGAAATTGTAAAGGGAAGACTTTTAAAGATAAGAGCTCAATTTGAAAATCAATTTTATGTATTTATGTTCCCACCAATGCAATTGAAAGAATGGGGTTTTTAGATATATTATGTAAAGCGATAAGTGATTGTAATACTGAAGATTTGTTTTTAATAGGAGGGGACTTTAACCGTACAGAAAATGCCTCTGATAGAAATCATGTTGAGCCCCATATGGCTTCTCGAAAAAGACTTGTTCAATTAATAGAAATGCATGATTTAACTGATATATGGAGAAATTTTCATAAGACACAGAGACGGTATACTTGGCTTCATTCATACAATAATATGTTGTCTTTGGCAAGGTTGGACAGATTTTATGGTTTTAGTCATCAACTTAATATTTTCAGAGATTGTTCTATTATTCCAGTCGGTTTTTCGGATCAAAGTTTAGTGCTGTGTTCTTTAACTTTGGGATCCATAAAACCTAAGAGTGCATTGTGGCATTTTAATAACAGTTTATTAACTGATTAAGTTTTTTTGGAATGATTTTAGAACCAGAAAGTCTGATTTCCAATTATTGCAGCAATGGTGGGATTTCGGTAAAATACAAATTAGACAATTGAGTCAACAGTATGCTTGCAACATCACCAAAGACTTAACTAATTTAATGGTAAATTTAAAGAAAGATATAAAGAAACTTGAAGAATCTATTGTTACTGAACAAAATCAAGAGCTTATTAAAATTTTAGATAAAAAAAAGAAGGAATTGGCTGAACTTTTAAACCTGAAAGCACAAGGGGCTCTGATCAGATCCCGTTTCCAGAATATAGAGTGGATGGATATACCGTCATTTTTTTTTTTTTTTAATTTGGAGAAAAAAAATGGTCAAAAAGATGTATATATGGCTTACGCTCTAAGGATGGTGCACTCTTGTTGAATCATACAGAGATTCGTAAGAGGGCAGTAGAATTTTATGAAGAACTGTATAGCAGTGAGCTTACACACAGGTCAGACAGTGACAATGTGTTTATTGAGGGTCTTCCTCAGGTATCGGATGATGCCAATGGCGAGCTTTGTAGAGTGTTGACTTTGGAAGAGTTACAGAAAGCTCTTCAAAGCATGGAATGTGGCAGAGCACCAGGAATAGATGGCCTATCTGTAGACTTTTATAAGTCTTTTTGGCCTGAGAATTGGTGCAGATCTGCTTGCAGTCATCAATGAAAGTTTGAGTAGTGGAAGATTACCACTGAGCTGCTCCTTACTCTACTGCCAAAGAAAGGAGACCTTAGTGACATTAAAAACTGGAGGCCTGTCTCTTTGCTATGCAGTGATTATAAAATTCTATCTAAAACGTTAGCAAATAGATTAAGTAAGGTTTTACATTTACATTTACATTTACATTTATTCATTTGGCAGACGCTTTTATCCAAAGCGACTTACAAGTGAGGAATACAACAAGCGAGTCGTCATGACGAGGCAAATAGACAAGAAGTGCTCATAATACAAGTTATAGGCAGTGCTCAGATTATCCTAAGCTACAATAGAGGGATTAGAGGAAGTGAAAGGATAGGAGTAAGAAGTTTTTTTTTTTTTTTTTTTTAAGATGAGTTTAAGTGCTCACGAAAGAGATGGGTTTTCAGCTGTCTTTTGAATATTGCCAGGGATTCCGCATTCCGGATGGAGGCAGGAAGATCGTTCCACCAGCAAGGAACAGTGAACGAGAACGTTCTGGAAAGTGATTTTGTGCCTCTCTGTGATGGTACCACAAGCCTTCGCTCCTTTAATGAGCGCAGGTTTCTGGTAGGAGTGTAGACTCGTAAGAGTGAGTGGAAGTAGGAGGGTGCTGAGCCTGTGGCAGATCTGTAAGCAAGCGTCAACGCCTTGAATTTGATGCGAGCAGCAAGTGGTAGCCAGTGAAGAGAGATGAAGAGAGGCGTGACGTGGGCTCTTTTGGGCTCGTTGAAGACGAGACGTGCTGCTGCGTTCTGAATCATTTGTAGAGGCTTGATTGTGCATGATGGCAGTCCAGCCAGAAGAGCATTGCAGTAATCAAGCCTAGAAATGACCAGGGCCTGGACCAGAAGTTGTGTTGCATGTTCTGTTAGAAAGGGCCTGATTTTCCTGATGTTGTATAGTGCAAATCTGCATGACCGAGCTGTCTTTGCAATGTGGTCTTTGAAGGACAGTTGGTCATCAAGGATTACTCCAAGATTTCTGGCCGAATTTGACGGGGTAATTGAGGATGTACCTATCTGGATGCTGAAATCGTGATTTAGAGTCGGATTGGCAGGGAAGACGAGAAGCTCAGTCTTAGCCAGGTTGAGCTGTAGATGATGTTCTTTCATCCATGCCGAGATGTCCGCCAGACAGCTTGAGATTCAAGCAGCTACTGTGGATCATCTGGTTGGAATGAAAGGAAGAGTTGTGTGTCATCAGCATAGCAATGGTAGGAGAAACCATGTGCCTGAATGATGGGACCAAGTGATGTAGTGTAAATGGAGAAGAGGAGGGGTCCAAGAACTGAACCCTGAGGAACACCCGTGGTTAGTTGATGAGCTTTGGATACCTCCCTCTCCAGGCAACCCTGAAAGACCTTCCTGTGAGATAGGATTCAAACCAGAGAAGCGGAGTACCTGTGATGCTGTTACGTCCCCTGGTGGTGTAGAGGTATGGGGGAGACGCACATAATAAATATTTAAACAACCTATACACTTGGTCTCTGGGGAGTACTGTGGGTGAGTGACATAAGGACAAACAATGTAACAAAAAGTGGTTCGCTTTATTTACAACGAGAAATAAGTTTACACAAATGGAAACACCAACCAAAAATCCCTATTTACAGATATATACAAAACGAAATTCTAGTAATTGGAAACAAGCCACGGAGAAAAAGAAAATGAGCGGCGCTAAACAAACGAAAAGAACAAAACAAAACATTCACTAACTAATTCCCCGCCCTCTAAACTAACTAAAAACAAAACCAGAAAATAAAGGAATCTTCGGCGTTCACGCCATAACTAAAGCTCCACTAACTGTTAAACAAAAACTTACATAAGATTGCTCCCGCTCCTTCCCTAATGTGTCTAAACAGAGTCAATCCTGCGTGTTGGTAAGATGTAAGTCACGTGACATTCTTTCCTTTTCTTGATCTCCGGGCTGATGAAGTTTTCAGTTCAGATAAGACATTCTCTGTAACAAATATTCAAGGAAGCAAACAAGCAAGCGAACCACCACTAAATCACAGCATTGAGCAACAAAACTCCAAGCTCCTCCTCTTCCGTTCTCCACGGCGTCCTTTATCCCGTACCCGATAATGATTGGCTGGTAATTCATCATGACAGACAGGTAATTTGACCAATCACGATACCTGCAACAGAAGGACAGCAGAGAGCGGAAACACAAGAAGCCAATACCAAGGGGGAGAAAAACAACCAATAACAAAAAGGGAGGGGGCAATAATCTGAACACGTAACACCCCCACCCTTAAAATCAAACATTATAAATTCTATAATGTTTGTACATAGAACTACCCCACTCAGGAGTTACACCCTAGAAAGAGCATCTGCGATCACATTTTCCACTCCCTTCTTGTGCCGAATCTCAATATTATAGTTTTGAACCACTAAAGCCCATCGCATTAGTCTTTGATTTTGGTTGTACATTCGACACAGGAACGTAAGAGGATTGTGATCCGTATACACAACCACAGGATACGAAGTAGACCCAACATAAACTTCAAAATGCTGCAACGACAACAACAAAGCCAAAGCCTCTTTTTCAATTGTAGCATAGTTACACTGATGTCTATTAAATTTCTTAGAAAAGAAACAGATGGGATGATCAATACCTTCCTCGTCCTCCTGCAGCAGCACAGCACCTGCTCCCACTGCGCTCGCATCCACCTCTAATTTGAAAGGTACAGAAAAATTAGGGGCAGACAACACAGGCGAACTACATAACAAATGTTTGATGGCTTCGAAGGCACACTGACTCTCAGCAGACCAGATGAATTCCTTTGCAGGACTAAGTAAATCCGTCAAGGGTTTCGCAACAGAAGAAAAATTCTTACAGAAACTTCTGTAATACCCTGCCATACCTAAAAACCTCCTTAACTCACGACGAGTAGTGGGGGCAGGGAATTCTTTGATGGCAACAACCTTTGCCTCCACAGGACGAACTTGTCCTTTCCCCACTTGCTTACCTAAATAAGTCACTGTGGCCTTGCAGAACTCACATTTAGCCAAATTCAGAGTTAACGAAGCATTAGCAAGTCGTTGAAACACCATAGTCAATACTGACACATGCTCAGGCCAAGTAGACGTGTATACAACCAGATCGTCTAGATATGCACTACAGTTAGGTACATCTGCCATCACTTTATTTACCAACCTTTGGAAGGTTGCAGGTGCATTTCGAAGGCCAAACGCCATAACATTATACTGTAGGAATGAGTCTGGGGTTACAAAAGCAGAGATGTCTGATGCCCTGGATGTCAATGGCACCTGCCAGTAACCTTTGAGCATGTCTAACTTGCTAACAAATTTGGCAGAACCCACATTGTCAATGCAGTCCTCCATCCTTGGCAATGGGAAGCAATCAGGTACGGTTATAGAGTTCACTCTACGGTAATCAGTACAAAAGCGAACTGTTCCGTCAGCTTTAGGAACCATAATGCATGGAGAGCTCCACGGACTAACACTAGGTTTTGCAAAACCCTCCTGCAACAAATACTCAACCTCTTTCCTCATTGTAGCTCTCTTAGCAGCATTCATTCGATAAGGGTGCTGCTTAATAGGAGCGGCATCGCGGACATTGATGTCATGATACAGCACGTCAGTTTGCTTGGGTACATCTCCAAATATCTGAGGAAAGCTCTGAAACAGAGTTACAATATCGGCACCTTGCTCCTCTGTCAAATGACACAGCAACCTTGAAGGATCACTTAAAATCTCAGAATTAGACAGTGGCGTAAAAGGCAAAGGATCACCTCGTAATCTCACCTCATCAGCATCAAACTCAGCATTACCAGGAATAGATGGTACTAACTCACAACTCACCACAACAGATGAAACCACGGGCCCTGTGTTTTCCCCTGAGCCGTGAGACGCTGTCTCCCTGGAATGATAAGCTTTAAGCATATTGATATGACACATCCGTTTTTGTCTCTTACGGTCAGGTGTTTTAATGATGTAATCAGTGTCACTTTTTTTACCCACTACCTCATAAGGACCAACAAAGCGTGCAGACAACGCAGACCCTTGAATCGGCAACAACACCAGAACCTTGTCACCCACTGAAAATTCACGAAACACTGCCGTTTTATCAAAACGTCGTTTCATGCTAAACTGAGCTTCAGCAAGAGCTTCTTTAGCACATGCACAAGCTTCCTGTACTCGTTCATGGAAACGAGCCACATACTCAAGAACGTTCCTTGTGGGACTTAAACTTTTATCGAGACCCAGCATTTGTTCCTTGAGAACTTTCAGTGGTCCTCGGACACTATGTCCAAATACCAGTTCAATTGGACTAAACTGTAGAGACTCCTGAGTGGTTTCACGAATACCAAAAAGAACAAACGGCACACCCTCGTCCCAATCATTGCCTGTCTCCCAGCAGTACTTCTTTAACATCGCCTTAAGCGTCTGGTGAAACCTCTCGAGCACTCCCTGACTCTCAGGATGGTAGGGACTGGATGTACGATGGCTGATACCCAGCGAGCATAAGGTGTTAGTGAACAATTTGGACATAAAATTCGTGCCCTGATCCGTTTGTACGATCTTGGGCAGACCAAACGTAGAAAAAAACTTAACTAATGCTTTAATGACCGCTTTAGAAGTAATTTTTCGCAACGGCACTGCTTCTGGGTAACGGGTTGCGACACACATTATCGTGAGCAAGAACTGATGGCCAGTCTTAGTCTTAGGCAGTGGTCCAACACAGTCCACGACCACATGCTCAAAGGGCTCACCAAGCACTGGGATTGGAACCAACGGCGCGGGAGGAATAACTTGATTCGGTTTCCCCATAATTTGACAGGTAGGGCATGTACGACAATACACCGTAACGTCTTTTTTAACCCTGGGCCAAAAGAAGTGACGCAACAGACGGTTGTATGTCTTCGTTACCCCGAGATGTCCCGACATAACATGATCGTGGGCAAGGGAAAGCACATGTGCACGGTACTCTGTAGGCACAACAACCTGATAAATAGTAGAACACTCTGCATCATCAACTACTCGAGGCTGCCATTTCCGCATAAGCAACCCGTCTTCTATAAAATATGACGTGTCCCCTTGCAAGTGGGACACCGCATCAAAACACTTCACTAAAGTCCCATCATCACGTTGGGCTTTACTTAACTCTTCACGACCTACAGGCAGTGGAGATGTCAGCAAACCACTAACCTTTTCGTGTCCAGTTTTGTGAGACACGTGCTCTCCTGCAGCAACATCACCCTCTGTGCACATAAAGGTGTCATCCAACGTGAACTCCGTCCCCACCTTCTTTAACTGGGCACGAGTGAAGACACAAGCTGGAAAAACATCAGGGTATCTCAAAGTTAATTCTTCTGTAACAGAAGTAAGAGCAGGTTTATCCAGTACTTCCAATACTGGCAGCATTCTACCCCCAGCCAAATCATTGCCCAAAATAAACTCAACACCAGGCACTGGTAACGCTGGTCGCACACCTACGTCCACGAAACCTGCAACCAACTCCGTTTGTAAATACACACGATGCAGTGGTACTTTCAAAACATCCATGCTAATACCTTGCACCAGGATGCTAGAACCCAAACAGGACTTCTCTGAAAATGGCAACACATCACCACGAATAAACGAGCGCGCAGCTCCAGTATCTCGCAACACTCGCACCTCCACTTGATCGTCTCGTTGGCCGCTGAAAGACACAAAACCTTCTAACAAAAATGGCTGATAAACAGAATCAACAGAAGCTGGAATTGTTTTTATCAAACCAACAGGTTGTGCACTGAACGAAGTTTGCTGTTTCTTTTTCAACATCAAACAATCTGCGATTACATGGCCAATTTTGTGACAGTAGTAACACTCACGCTTTTCTTTAGGTGCAGGTGCTTCAACCTTTGTTTTAGGCGCAACAGGAAGCGGCAGAGAACCGGCGGAAACGTTTCTTTCACCACGCATGGTATTAAAAACACTTTTATGAGTTAAAGCAAACTCATCTGCCAATACGGCAGCCGCAGATATTTCCGTCACCTTCTGTTCATTCAGATATAGAACGATGCGTTCAGGCAAGCACTTTTTAAAATCCTCAAGGAGCATTAATTCACGTAAGGCAGAGAAATCATTAACATTACTTGAAGTGCACCACTTATCAAACAATACACCTTTCTCACGTGCAAATTCAACAAAAGTTTGATTACTAACCTTCCTGTGATTCCGAAACTTTTGTCGGTAAGCTTCCGGCACTAGTTCATACGCGCGTAAGACAGCTGCTTTCACGGTCTCATACTTCATACTATCTTCTATAGACAAAGTGGAAAAAACTTCCATAGCTTTTCCAACAAACCTACATTGCAAAAGCAACGTCCACACTTCCTTCGGCCAATTCAATGAAGCAGCGATTCTCTCAAATGCACCAAAATAACTGTCTACTTCCATCTCCCTGAATAGCGGCACCAATGAAATGTTTTTACTTACGTCAAAAGCAGTGGTAAACGAACCACACTCTGCCGAATCTTTGCCAGGTGACTCAGAAGTAGATAGGCCAGTGGACCTAGAAGACAGCTTCCCCTCCTCTAACTCCAACCGGCGCAGTTTTACCTCTTTATCAGCCTGAATCTCAAGCCGTCGGATTTCGAGCCGCAGATCAAATTCAGCTCGTCGAGTTTGCGCTCGGTCTTCCGCTTCCATGCGGAGTCGAGCAATACGAACTTTCAAGTTCGCGCTCTCTCTAGAACTCGGCGTGGGCGGTGAAAATGGCTCAAATGGGGGGTAGGCCTGCTTTAGCCTCGGCCTCGGCCTCCGCTTCCACAAGCCCAACCTCCTCATCGTCAGCCCCCGCACTTTCACGAGTTGTCATTTCCCCTCGACTTTGATCTGCTTCTCTCACCGACTCGGGCAAATTTAAAACATTTAATTCCGAAAGACCATCTAATACGACAGTTTTAATTATTCGTTTCAATGACTGCCGACTAACAGAGATCTGGAAGTGTTCAGCTATTGCCACTAAGTCGTCTTTACGACATTTCTCAAAAAGATCCAATGTCGGATTCTCAATAAAACGACGTACATTCGAGGACATCACGAAGCTTACGACAATGTGCCCTATATACACACGACATACAAAAACTCAATGCTGCAATACTTACTAAAGTCACTTGAATCACTCCACCACACTCGTCCCCAGAGCCAAAACAACAAGCTGCTAACTCCCGGAACTTCCCCAATACTGAGGAACGATCCCGGACGAGCCCCCAAATTATGTTACGTCCCCTGGTGGTGTAGAGGTATGGGGGAGACGCACATAATAAATATTTAAACAACCTATACACTTGGTCTCTGGGGAGTACTGTGGGTGAGTGACATAAGGACAAACAATGTAACAAAAAGTGGTTCGCTTTATTTACAACGAGAAATAAGTTTACACAAATGGAAACACCAACCAAAAATCCCTATTTACAGATATATACAAAACGAAATTCTAGTAATTGGAAACAAGCCACGGAGAAAAAGAAAATGAGCGGCGCTAAACAAACGAAAAGAACAAAACAAAACATTCACTAACTAATTCCCCGCCCTCTAAACTAACTAAAAACAAAACCAGAAAATAAAGGAATCTTCGGCGTTCACGCCATAACTAAAGCTCCACTAACTGTTAAACAAAAACTTACATAAGATTGCTCCCGCTCCTTCCCTAATGTGTCTAAACAGAGTCAATCCTGCGTGTTGGTAAGATGTAAGTCACGTGACATTCTTTCCTTTTCTTGATCTCCGGGCTGATGAAGTTTTCAGTTCAGATAAGACATTCTCTGTAACAAATATTCAAGGAAGCAAACAAGCAAGCGAACCACCACTAAATCACAGCATTGAGCAACAAAACTCCAAGCTCCTCCTCTTCCGTTCTCCACGGCGTCCTTTATCCCGTACCCGATAATGATTGGCTGGTAATTCATCATGACAGACAGGTAATTTGACCAATCACGATACCTGCAACAGAAGGACAGCAGAGAGCGGAAACACAAGAAGCCAATACCAAGGGGGAGAAAAACAACCAATACCAAAAAGGGAGGGGGCAATAATCTGAACACGTAACAGATGCCCAGTGATGAGAGGGTGGACAGGAGGATCTGATGATTCACCGTGTCAAAGGCAGCAGATAGATCGAGCAGAATGAGAACTGATGATTTGGAATCAGCCTTTGCAATCCGCAGGGATTCAGTGACCGACAGCAGTGCAGTCTCAGTCGAGTGGCCACTCTTGAAACCGGATTGATTGACATCCAATTGGTTGCTCTGTGAGAGGAAAGATGACACCTGGTTGAAACAACTCGTTCAAGTGTTTTTCCTATGAATGGTAGGAGAGAAACAGGTCTGTAGCTGTCTACAATAGACGTGTTTAATGTGGGTTTCTTAAGCAGTGGGGTTACCCAAGCCTGCTTGAATGTGTTAGGGAAAGTGCCAGTGTGGAGAGATGTGTTGATGATGTGTGTCAGTGCTGGTAAAAGTGTGGGAGCGATGGCTTGTAGAAGGTGTGTGGGATGGGATCTAGAGGCAGGTGGTGGATGGCTGGAGAGGAGAAGTTTGGATACTTCTGTCTCAGTGAGGGGGAGAATGAAGAGAGGAGGTGTGTGGCTGTGTGTGTGGTTGGTCTGAAGAAGAAATTATTCACTCTGATCAGACTTATTGTGTTCCAGGTAGACACATTTTTGATAATATTTAATTTCTTAGAGATTTTTTTGATATTGGTAAGCTCTTGGACATTGATTTTGGTTTAATATCAATAGATCAAGAAAAAGCTTTTGATAGGGTGGAACATGGTTATTTATGGGATGTTCTAAAAGGTTTTGGTTTTAATAAAGCTTTTATTGATAATTTAAGAGTCTTATATTGTGATGTTGAAAGCTTGCTGAAGGTGAATGGTGACTTATGTGCCCCCTTTAGAGTTTTTAGAGGTATTAGACAAGGGTGTGCTCTATCTGGTATGTTATATAGTTTGGCAATTGAACCTCTGTTAAGAAAGTTTAGAGCAGAATCAAAGGGTGTAAGCATTCCCAATTGTAAAAATGTTTTTAAATTATCAGCTTATGCTGATGATATTGTCATTCTCTTCAAAGAACAAAGAGATGTGGAAAAAATGACAGAAATTTTATGTGATTTTATGACTGTATCTTCGGCTAGAGTAAATTGGAATAAAAGTGAGGCTATCTTATTTGGTAAATGGCCGAATGGACAACCTTCTCTCCCTGTGGGTTTAAAATTGAGCAAAGATGGGTTTAAATACCTGGGTGTATATCTGGGAGATGATATGACTGTTAAAAAAAACTTTGAAGGTGTAGAAGAAAAAATAGTGGGGCGTTTGAATAAATGGAAGTTTTTACTTTCTAATATGTCTTATAGAGGACGGGTTTTAATTATCAACAATTTGGCAGCCTCTAATCTTTGGCATTGGTTAACTTGTATTGATCCACCACTGCTTTTATTAAAAAAAGTTCAATCTATTTTAGTTAATTTCTTTTGGGACAATTTACATTGGGTTCCACAAAGTGTTTTCTTTTTGTCTAAAGATGAAGGGGGACAAGATCTGATTAATTTGCAAAGTAGAGCGGCAGCTTTTAGGATAAAATTTGTACAAAGGTTCATTGATACTCCTGTAAATGAAAATTGGAGTTTGGCTGCTTCTATTATTTTAAACATATTTGAAGGTTTGGGCCTGGACAAGACCTTGTTTTTGATGAACCCTAAGAAAATGTCTGTATCCAAATTACCAATTTATTATTGTAATTTATTTAAAGTGTGGTCACTTTTTAAAGTTTTGAGATGTGAAAATACTGATTCTTTGTATTGGACGCTACAAGAACCTTTGATTTTTGGTTCACGTTTGGATGTGTCGAATGAGAATTTTTTTCCTGTTTTGACGGACTTACTTATCAAATCTCATGTCACTACTCTTGGGAGGCTAATTCATATATCTGGTTCTGAACTTTCTAATACCAAAGCAATGGCGGAAAAGTTGGGTCTTAAGTCAATACGAGTAATAACTCAGCTGTTGACCAAGTGGAAAGAAAACATTACTGAAAAAGAATTTGAAATGTTCAAAGACTTTGCAGAAGAGCGGATTCAGCCTGAGGATGATGATTCTTTCCCGAATTTGTGTTTGATACCTGATTTAGAAATGTGTAATTGGTTTCTTTTAAGATGTAGTAATTTAGTTTTGTCAGGGAAAGGGAAGGTATCTGGTAAAGTTATGTGTAGATGTTGTGTTAAAGTTTTTAACAAAAAAAGTCTTGATGGAAAAATAGACAGACCTTGGCGTAATGTTCTACACTTGAGTGAAAATGTAAGACCTGAATGGGGGACACTTTAAGTCACCACTTTACTGAAGCAGTAGGGGTTGGGTGCCTTTTTCTTTTGTGTACATCTTTTCTCCTGAGTTGAATTAGCCAGGAAGTTAGGTAAGGACCACTGTATTTTTATTTATTTATTTATTTATTTTATTTTTTTTACAGGGTTTAGTTAGAAATAATACGAGTTTAGTTTAGTGGCCGTTTTGTTTATTGTTTTGGCCTTGCCCAGCCCTAAGCAATTTCTTCATTTATTTTCTTGGCTTTGTGATGAAACTAAACAGAAAGAAAAAAAAAAAATAAAGAAAGAAATTGTTGAAACTGATTTTTCCAGAACATTTTTATTTATGCTGCTTCCCTGACCTAGACCAGGGTCGTAACATAATTGGGGGCTCGTCTGCTGTTTACAAATAACAAACTGGATTTTCATTTGCTTGCGTTGAAAGGGAAATCATCCGCAACCCTTCTTGTGGCTACATGTGGGGTAAGTCATTGAATTTATTCTATGTCTGGCTGTTTTCTTTTTGGTGTGGGAGTAAGTGGGAATATGGAATTTGATTTGACTGCGTTTACGCTAGCTCCAAGCACAGAACAGTTTGATCGCTGTAGGAAAGATGATATCTTTAAAATTGCTGATTTCTTTAAAATAGAAATTCCTCGCTATGCATTCAAGCAAGCGGTTAAAACGTTATTGAATAACGAATTGGTGCAGCAACAAATTTTACCTGAGGAGTCAGGGTTAGGAAATGTGCAGGAGGGAGCTGCTGCGCTGGCGGAGACCGACGAGAAGCCCTCTCCTGTTTTGCTTTCTCCTGCAGCGATCCATCTTTTGTATCTCATAGTACCCCATTGGTAGCAGCAACGTCAGTCACCGATCCACTAATTACATTAAAACTAAAAGAATTGGAGCTAAGAGTAAAGATGGAAGAGAAAGAGACTAAGAAGCTCCGGCTGAGAGAACTAGAGCTGGAAATGGAAAAGGATGCGCGAACTTCGTGGGGTTCGCGGTCGGCCTCAACCAACTGTAAGCTCACCGGGGGGTTCACCTTGCTTTTTCCCTCGTTCGCTCAGCTGCCTTCCGGCCCTGCGCCGGGTTCTCTTGGTACCTGCTACAATTCCAGATGTGAGTAGTTCTCCCTTAATATGTGAGTAAGAATATTAATTTGGTACCTACTTTTCTAGAAGCTGAGGTCGATTCGTACTTCACGGCTTTTGAGCGTGTCGCCGCTACATTGCAATGGCCTAAAGAGATGTGGAGTTGAGTTTATCTTAGGGAATGACCTGGCTGGTGGTCAAGTGTTTTCCCAGCCTATTGTAATGGAAAACCCAGGGGAAGTTAGTGACGTACCTCATGAATTTAAGGAAGTCCTGCGTGTGTGATAACGCGAGCACAAGCTCGTAAGTTTAATGATGTGGTGAACTTGTCAGATTCATTTATGGTTGCACCTAATGTGAGCAAATCGTTGTCTGAACCAGAAAAGTGTGCCTTTCTTCTTGAAATTCCTTTACAGATTGGTCGCAAGCAGCTAGCAGTTGCACAGAACGCCGATCCAACTCTATCAGGTGACTCTAAGGTAACATATTTCTGGGACAATGAAATTCTAATACGTAGATGGGAAGCTGAGGATAGTGTGTGTCAGATTGTAGTTCCGAAGGGTTATCGTAATCAGATAATGATTTTCTTTTTTTTTTTTTTTACAGGGTTTAGTTAGAAATAATACGGGATTAGTTTAGTGGCCGTTTTGTTTATTGTTTTTAGAAAAAAAAAAAAAAAAAGTAAGAAATTGTTGAAACTGATTTTTCCAGAACATTTTTATTTATGCTGCTTCCCTGACCTAGACCAGGGGCATATTCTTCGTACCTCGCTTAATACATCTGAGATGATTTGACAGATGCCAGATCTTCTAATCGTGATAACTGAACTCTGGCTAATTTGGTTCTTCAAACGAATTTGCAGAATGGATTAAAATATCTTGATTAAGTTGTCTAAGATTACTGCGTGTTCTCATGTTCCATGAAAAGGGCAGATGTATCGATACACGAAACCATGATCAGCAATGCAGCGATTGGCTGGAGTCAAGACGGCAATGTAATGACATCATAGAATGAGAAAAGACACCTGACGAAAAACTTGACGAATTTCTAGACATTTCTAAGGAAACAGCCAAGCGAATAAATGAAAGAAGAACGACATAAATGTTATAATAGATAAATGAAATGTGCACTATTTTTTTTTTTACATGATTACCCAATTATTTAGGCTATATTCACAATTTCTAGTATTTGTACAGGCAATTTTTTATTTCAATGTTGTAATTAGCAACTAATTTACCTTTGAAGCATATTTGACAGCATTAATTAAAGTTTCTTAAGGGTCAAGATTAGTATCTGCATCTCCTGCGCTTCATCAAGCCACTCCCATAATATCTGTCGCGGTTCAAATGCATGCATGTACAGACATCTGTACATCATGTGTGTAAGACTCAAATTATTACGTAATTATTCCCTCACGAGACACAGGCTAATTCAAATTTATTTTTAAATCATATTGTTTACAGTGGTAGCATATATTCCACTTAAAAAGTATTACTGAAACTAAATTGAGTATGAAATATATCATTCTATTTCTCCAGTGAGTTGTGACAGATGTAAAATCCCACAATTTATCAACAAACCAAAGAAGAGGGCTCTGTCACACATTTTGGTTTTGTTCAGGTTTTGGTTTTTTTAAACTGTTTAACTTTTGGACTGCTATTTGTTTTCCCATCAACCACTTCATCTGCATTTGCAAATTTCAAACTAAATGTTGCAAACCCCATTAAAGCTGTTACTTCCATGTCACGTCTAAAGCCTGCACTTGCCCTCAAGGTCTAGTAACCAACAACGTCCACTGACAGATTATATGCTAGATATACACTGTCCTGGTTTTAGAAAAGGTTATTAGTCTTACATACTGCTGTCAAGGTAAGAAGTGAGTGTCAACAAGCTGTCCATCAGTGCTTTATTGATCAGATTCAAATTAATGAATGTGCCTGGTTGCTGTTGATTGCACAAGTAAGTGTGAGTCATAAATAATGAGACTATATCTGGAATGGCTGTGCAGTTCATGTCACAATACAACAATATTTCATAATACCAGTCCAATAGCTTATCTCTGTTATTACAGTCAGTAAAGCCTGTTCAGTGATCTTGGATCAATACGGACCCTCAATACGCTGTGCTAATCGCAGTGCCACGTATATATCAATCAAAACCCACTTCTCTTTTACAGAGCCACTAACTTTTGTTATAGAGCTGCGGGTTTAAGTATAAAGCCACAGATGAGTGCTCCCATTCAAGAGCTAAATTATGGTCCAGCTCTCTGGGACATGGCACACTAGAACAAAAGTTGTGGTAAATTACACCTTTAACTTAATCACTGCATGACGTGATGTCTTTGTGTGTGAAGAGGAGCAGAAATGTGACCCTAGACCACAAAACCAGTCATAAGTCACACAGGTATATTTGTAGCAATAGCCAACAATCAGATACAACCCATTGTATGGGTCAAAATTATTGATTTTTCTTTTATGCCAAAAATCATTAGGATATTAAGTAAAGATCATGTTCCATGAAGATATTTTGTACACTTCCTGTCAAATATATAAAAAAATGTATTTTTGTGAGTGGATATGCATTGCTGAGATCTTCATTTGGACAACTTTAAAGGTGATTTTCTCAATATATATTTTTTTTTCTTTCTTTTTTTCTTTTCTTTTTTTTTTTTTTTTACACCCTCAGATTCCAGATTTTCAAATAGTTGTATCTTGGCCAAACATTGTCCTATCCTACAAACCATACCATACATCAATGGAATGGTTATTTATTCAGCTTTCAAATGATGTATAAATCTCAATTTCATAAAACTAACCCTTAGTTTTGTGGTCCAGGGTCACAAATGTGAAGGAGGGATATGTACCTACACTCCAAGACTTAATGCACAGATCATTTGACATACAGTATCAGATAATCATGCGTTTAACTATGGTTGTCAATCCAGAAACGTGTAGTTAGTTGCATGAAAAATATATTATACAGAAAGTGAAGCAAAGATCCATTATAATCCCTGAAGATGTCAATTGACCCTTTGCAAAGACCTGTCCCCCTTAGTTACTGTTTCTTTGTCCGACAAGCCATGGCGCAGGACATAGCAGGTTACTTATGACATTAAACAAAGTCCCAGCTTTCAAACTGTGTAACTTTTTTTAAAGAAATTCAAACAATAAAAACGTTTTGTGGCTCTTTAATGTGTCTTTTTTTTACAGTCTACGGTCGTGAGAGATCACTGTAGTGCCTCATCTCAAGCGGCTCATGAACCAGTCATCTCTGCCCACTAGTTAATTTATAGCATCAAATAAACATGAATGAACATGAGAAGGAATGTTGTTTCAAACGCGGAAAGACGTCAGTGCACACCATTTTTCAAGTTAAAGTCCACCAAGGTTAATCTTCTAACTTCAGACTGCTTTGTCGGACAAAATGGCAGATTCGGTGTTATGATTGGTTAGATCGCTTGTCAATCAAACTCCCGGCGAAGGGTTAATTACAAGGTACAAAAAGCTGCACTTCTGCAAAACTCATGTTGTGATCAACAAAGGTGTCTACGCTGTGAAATGATCTCTTACTGACATCGTTTTTATACTTTGTTGGTTACAATGAAAGGATTTGCGAGCATGCAGTATTCTTGCTGAACAAAAACTCCACCGTTTTGAGTGGTGTTGAGTGGATTCTGACTAACTTAAACACGTCTGATTGGCCATTGCATTCACACACACAATTGGCTACAAAGCTTAACACATGAATGTTTCACGAGTTCACACTTACAAATAAGTCAGGTAAATTAATTGGTAAACGTATTTGGCGTGCTGTCCGGGGAGAGGGCTCCGAGCTCGGTAATCGGCCCGAACACAGAGTACCCCCCCCTCCTTTTAGATTATATGAAGTAATCCAGAGAGTGTGAGGAGACGGGGTGGTGGAGGGATTCTGGAAACTGTCGAGGATCCTTGGGTGAGTTTGACTGTGATTATATACAGGCCTGAACTCATGCCGATTGGGTAGATACGTTGATTACAGATTGTTGACAGCTGGTTGAGATGAGGTAATGATTAAGATGTTGTAATGATTGGGTATCTTATTTGACTTGTTCCTCCTGAACTACGTTTATAAAACATCATTTCACGAGTTCACACTTACAAATAAGTCAGGTAAATTAATTGGTAAACGTATTTGGCGTGCTGTCCGGGGAGAGGGCTCCGAGCTCGGTAATCGGCCCGAACACAGAGTACCCCCCAAAAATGCAAAATGTTGGCTACGGACAGCAGCCGGGAACTGTAACCCCCCAAAAATATAGAAATAAGGCTGATGTTTGCAAGGAGAAAGCTGTCTGCCGGATCAGGAGGGTTCTATCTGATGGGAGTTCAATACTCACAGCGAACCGATGAATATAAACCTCTTTGACCAGCAAACTAAGATAAGGTTTAGATGTTTTGGCTGGGGGCATCTGCAGCATCCGACGGGAGTTCAATACTCGCAGCGATCGGATGGGTAAAACCCCACCAGCCAGAACACTGAGAAGGAATGGCATCCGACGGGAGTTCGTTACTTGCGGCGACTAGAAGGGTAGCTTCAGCTGAGGGGCCCCTTTAGGTGTCCGACGGGAGTTCAATACTCACTGCGATCGGACGGGTAAGCCCCAGCTGACGGTGGGGAGGACGTTTAGTAATTGGGGGGCTCTTGCGGCATCCGACGGGAGTTCAATACTCACTGCGATCGGACGGGTAAGCCCCCCCCCGCTGATGGTGGGGTGGACGTTTAGTAATTTTAGATTGGAGGCTCGTGTGGTGTCCGACGGGAGTTCAATACTCACTGCGATCGGACGGGTAAGCCACTGTTGGCATGGGGTGAATGTTTAGTTATTTTAGATTGGGAGGGTTCTAGCGGCGTCCGACGGGAGTTCAATACTCGCTGCGATCGGACGGGTAAGCCCCCCGCTGGCAGAGGGGTTAATGTTTGGTAAGGGCTCTTGTGGCATCCGACGGGAGTTCAATACTCGCAGCAATCGGACGGGTAAGCCCCTGCTGGCAGTGAGGTAAACGTTTAATTATTTTAGATTGGTAAGCGCTCTAGCAACGTCCGACGGGAGTTCAATACTCGCTGCGATTGGACGGGTAAGCCCCTGATGGCATAAACGCAAAACGTTTAGCTATTTTCGACTGGGAGGGCTCTCGCGCAGTCCGACGGGAGTTCAATACTCACAGCGATCGGACGGATAAGCCCAGCCATAGTTGAACGAGAATAGAAAATGTATACTGTTTCTGAGGTTCTTATGGGAGCTCAATACTCATGGTGTCAGATAGAAGTTTGACGGATTTGACTGGGTGGTTTGAATCATCGGTTTAGAGGGTTAGTTTGAAGACCGGGAGATTTCTTGCAACATTGGATGAGGCCGAGTTTAGGAAGAGCTGGGCTCCTGCGGGAACGGGGTGACATCACTGCTGCGGCAGTGGAGAAATTAGCCAGAAGAACTGATCTGCGGGAGCCGAGGGGACATCACTGCTGTGGCAGTGGAGAGAAGGGCCAGAAGAATTGAGCTCCTGCGGGAGCCGAGGCGACATCGCTGCACTGGCAATGAGATCATTCCCATTTTATTGGAATGATGGTATTAGTTGAGTTTGATATGGCTTGTGGGTATGTGTGAGAATATGAGCTGGAGCTGAAAACCTAGCTGATAAGCGTTTGTTAGGCTTCTTTAATGTGGAAACAGTTTGATGTAGTTCTTAAAAGCTTCTTATGACCAGTGACCAAGTGTTTGAATCTGATGCTGGGAAAGGCCTTATTGAGCAGCTGTGGTTGTTGCTCCTAAGGGGAACGAATGACTGGAAAAGTGGTCTGCTGGGAGCTTGGAGGTTCTTAATGCTGTTTACATGATATAAATAAAGTAATGTTGAGAAGAGAAAATCAGGAAAGGCAGGCTGGAGGAACGGCTGGGACCGAGGCCACTTGCAGAGGCAGCCTCATGCTCGGGCTGGCCCCTGGAACCTAGGGAGGAACAAGAAGTGTAGAAAAGAGGGAAGCTGGGAGTCCAATAAGGCCTCTGGGCCTGCGCCGCTAGCGGAGGCAACCTCACGCTTGGGTCAGTCCCTGGAGCCTGGGGAGGAACAAGAAGTGTAGAAAAGAGGGAAGCTGGGAGTCCAATAAGGCCTCTGGGCCTGCGCCGCTAGCGGAGGCAACCTCACGCTTGGGTCAGTCCCTGGAGCCTGGGGAGGAACAAGAAGTGTAGAAAAGAGGGAAGCTGGGAGTCCAATAAGGCCTCTGGGCCTGCGCCGCTAGCGGAGGCAACCTCACGCTTGGGTCAGTCCCTGGAGCCTGGGGAGGAACAAAAAGTGTAGAAAAGAGGGAAACTGGGGAGTAAAATATGGGATCTGGGCCTGCGCCACTAGCGGAGGCAGCCTCACGCTAAGGTCCGTGGTTGAGCTGAAGACCAAAGACAAAAAGAGAGTTTGAGACTGATGACCGGGCCTGTGCTATTAGCGGAGGCATCCTCACGCTAACATCTACAGGCCACAGACAATGGATAGGGTAAGAGACGGTGGGATGAAATGGCTGAAACAGCTGAGCTTGCTCTGCTAGCGGAGGCATCCTCACGCTAGGAGGTGAAGGCATTCGCCAAGAGGGCGAAGAGAGCTGTATGTGGTGTGGCACCTGGGAAACTGCGGTGTGTGGCTAGGCGGAGGGAGGAGGAGAGTGGGGAATCTGGGGCCCAGCCCAGGCTCACTGCGGCCTGACGCCTGTCTTCTAGTACATGAATCGAAGAAGCAAGAGAGAGGAGATGAAAAAGCTACCTGCGGGATTATGCGCATCATGAAGATAGCTGAGCAAAGATAGCAGTTCCTGTTTAGAACAGTTTGGACCATCTATGAAGATGGAAACAAATAAAAATATCCTATTTTCCCTTATGTGGTGAGGCCTAGAAATTAACTGTATTTAAGTTAAAGCCCATAAATTCAGTTTGAGTTCAGCGAAACTGTGCAAGGCTGAGAAATCGATTATTAATTTTTATTAATAAGCCTAAAATGCTTTATAACCTGCATATATTCACCTCTGGCACGATTGTTTGATACCATACTGTCGTTTACAGTTTGTACTGTCATTGATTGATGTTGAACGATCATCAAACAGCAAAGTAGGCTACAGACTGATTTAGATGATCGTTTGTTCTTTTAACTGTTGCTGGTTTGAGTCACGTGCACCTTCATTTAGTAAAGATCAAAAGAGACTAGCTTGTAAAAAGAGAGCTTTGCATTTTTTTTTTTTTTTTTTTTTTTTTTTTTTTTTTTTAAATTAAATTTGTTTACTTTTTAGTTCTATTTCCCAATACTGATCCAGACCTGGTACTCAAATTACTCAAATCAAATTCCATGCTTTCTCAAACTGCGTAGGAACATACAACATAACAGTTTATTCACTGGTTATTTGTCTATGGTTCGTTACGTTACTTACAGATTTCTGCTAGTTCTAAATATAGATGAACATACAGATGAATAGGAACGGTAAAATTTATTTAAATGCATCAGCAAAAGAACGATTTTAAGAATCTGTCCTACCAGTCTGTGCCTCGTCTCAATAGTGAAGCTGTGGGTTGAAGTTACAGAAATGCATACTATTACTTTAAGTTTCCAAGCGATTTGTTGATAAATCGCAGAACAGCGATGACAGTAAGTTCCGAGTTTCATAGTGATTCAGCGTGCGAACTGAACGTGATATATGAGCCACTGTTTGCGTGTTTAACCACAAGGAAGCGGCACAGTAATTTATAACGGCAAGTCACAGAAACAATCCCCGATCAACATTGATCCAGATGGAATGACTGAAAATTCAGGAAAGAAGACGAGAAGGATTTAAACTGTGCTTCTTGCGGGGTTGAGCCAATGGAGTGGAGAATGTGAGCCGGCTGGGAACTGGATCTGCACTGCGGTGCGGCTCCGGGCTTACTGAAGGCCTGCTGCGGCGGCCTGGCGCTGGAAGAAGGCCCGTTCCGTCGCGGGAAGAGGCGGCATTGCCCGAGACTCGAGCTTGAAACGTGCTCGGTTGCCTTAAAGGACGTTGTCATTTTTCTATGACAGTAATGATTGAATGGGCCAGAGTATGGAAATACACAGAAGGATATCGCGGATGATTCGGACGTAGTGACAGGCCTCGGCGTTTTGGCATGCAGGGACCCGTTTGTTTGGGCTGACGCCCCTCCGAAATAATGCCGTTGGATTGGAGAAAAATTGTTCTTAAGGCCAGAGGATTGTGGCAAAGATTTGGCCTCGAGGATGAAAGATTCTTCATCGGACGCGACTTCAAATAAAGGACATGTTAGGAACTTAGGAAGCGGGACTAGTTCAAATGAGCATCTGGAAACTGTCGAGGATTTTCCTTGGGTGAGTTTGACTGTGATTATATACAGGCCTGAACTCATGCCGATTGGGTAGATACGTTGATTACAGATTGTTGACCCTCAGCTGGTTGAGATGAGGTAATGATTAAGATGAAAAATTGTAATGATTGGGTATCAAAAACTTATTTGACTTGTTCCTCCTGAACTACGTTTATAAAACATCATGAGTAAACATGCACGAAAGCATATTTAAAAGTGAACTAATCCTTTAATGTGTTCTCATATTCGTGATGCTTAATCACTGTACTCTCACAGTAGATATGTAAACTTCTTGCTGCTATTTTATAAACACACTAACATAATCATTGTTGCAGCTTTAGTTAATTTACTCCTGCATCAAATCCAAGACTGCAAAACATGACTCTTGGTTTTGAAACTTGTGAATGGTTGGGTTAAGTTTATTTATATTAATTTGGGGGAAGGGAAATTTATATAAAATTCCCCCTTAATTTCTTTTTAGAGTGTTGAACATAAATGAAACCATTTTAATCTCAAATTAAGTAAGTGCATTAAATAAATTATTGCAGATATTCTGATGTCAAGAAAGAAATCTCCCAACAAACAAACTGATAAACCATCCTATGCTAGCATTTGTTATGTAGTTGTATGATAACAACATAAGATAATTGTGTTTTACGCACATTTTCTTTGCATGTTTTCAACTGGAATTCTGTTGCACTTTTCCAAGTAGGAAATTGGAATTTCTGGAATTTTTGACTTTCTGAGTTGAATGGAACATAGCAATAAGAGACCCATTCTAGTATTATTTTCTTAAACTTTTTTTTTTATTAGAAGTGACTGTAGTAAAACATGATATTGTCACCTAGGAATGATATGGTTCTATCTGACATTTTTTATCAAAATCGAGTTATTCACATATTCTTATTTTGTGACAACTTATTTACATTATGTGTTGTTTCTCTTAAGTTGTGTACATTTTAGGATTTTTTTTTTTTATTTAGAACACAAAAAAAGGTTTTATCTACAAAGTTGAATGGATTGCAAAAACTTTTAAGCTCATATCTCAAAACTGCTCAGTATGCAAATAGAACCTTCAAATTCCAAGTTGGCAATTTTGCTAAAGTATGCATGCATATGAGATTTACAAAATCCTATTGTTTTCTAAAAGTATTGGCTTCATTATTTGTTTGGAAGCCAGCTAGCGCTTCTTGGAGAAAGGTATCAGTAAGTCTCTGCTTGACTATAGCTGTAATTCAAATATTGACTTGTTAGAATCTTCTGATCCTCGGATCCTCTGTGGAAACAGGATTTTCCTGTAATCCACCATCAGTAATTTGGCTCAGAAATATCCTCTCTGCTTTCAAGTGACAATGAGTTCTGGTGCATATTAGCTGCATTTGGTCAGCCTGTAGGGTCCACATTCCTTGCAAAATGCCAAAATTCTCCAACAGCCCACTATAGACATTGTCCATTTATTCATGTCATTTTGAGGTGAACATACACTAACTTGAATCTGAGGTATTATCTGTATTGATCCAAGGGCAGAAATGGGATTACACGCTGTTTTCAAATAGAAATTCTGACAGTTTTTCCCCAGGCAGTTATGTATATAAGACACAGATCTGGGAGACATCATATATGGCTTCTTGTTAAGATATCCCTCCCCGCTCTAGACTTGGAAATGTAACCCACCCACTGATATCTCATCTGCAATTACCACTGCCCTCTGGTCCTTAAGACATGCCTATCAAGCTATCAAGGCATGTTGATTTAGAGAACAATAAATCATTCATCACAGTGTACAGTACCAACATATAGAACTGAACATTCAATTACTTATAAGAGGGTAAACCGGAAAGGTATATCTATCATAGCAGAAGTTATTTTTCATTGTTTTGTGCAAAATCCAAATGAACTCCAGTTTGGACTGAATTTGTTCGAAAATATGTCACACCAGTTTGTTCTCCGATTTCACTTAAAGTATATCAGGACCTTAAGGCTGTCAAAATAACTAAACAAACAAACAAACAAACAAACAAAACACAAATTAATGCATTTAATCATAGCTCTGACCCTTGCCATTAATTTAATTAATAACAGTGTATCATATATAGTTTGATTATATTTTAATCAACTGACTCCCATAATATGTAGCTTAGCAACTTCACTGCCAATAAATGTAATATTATTGCTAATAGCAGGGGATAAATCCATTTATAATCTCTAAATGTTACTATATTAAAGGTCTGTTTGGATCCTGTATGATATGAATTTAGCCATTGAAGGATGAAGGTAGTGCACACCTCAGTCCTTCCTCTCATCACTGAGGTTTGGCCGAAGGGCAGGACACTTTAATCTAACTCTCAGCAGGTTTGCAGCATCACAGCAGCACCTTCTCACTTCAGAAAGCGGTGTCTGTATATGTGTGTGTGTGTGTGTGTGTATGTATATTGTAGCAAATTAACTCAAAGGGGAAATATGAATAATTATTCATAACTCATTATGATTATTAATTATGAATATGTAAATCCGTTAATCAGACTAACTGGATGTAGCTACATTAAGATTAATATTACAATCAATTAACCTGTTCGTCCAGTGAACGCTCAGTGTTGATTGTTTATTAATTCTAAGAAATGTCAATTTCCAAGTTATGGAAAAATAACATTCTTATTGTACAGTACTACTCAGAGCACCTAGTCGGGATCTAAATCACTTAAGAGGCAATTTATTAGCAGACGGAGTCAGAACCAAACATGTATTGTGCACAATCTTTATTAACTAACTCACAAACACATAACTAAACTAACAAACACATAACATACAACAAAGGTCACACACATACGTATTGTAGGTAAGAATGAGTAATGATAGGGTTGAACCGGAAGACTGTTACTAGAGCTATAGGAAAAAGTCAAAGACAATCTGGAAAGGAATCATCAGTTTCTTTTAGCAATAGCAAAGGTAAGTCTTACAAATTAATACTAAATCACTGTTTAGTGTTCAAATGTACGATACTTGCAAGATGCCTTTAGGCTGAGGAGCATCGGATTGGCAGGTTGAGGAGAGATCTTGAGGATTTCGTTTGAAGTTGTTGCCAGTCTTTTCTATGTTGGATGTTGAGCACATGGCAGGTTTATAGGCCGAGGCCGGCAGGCCTAGGCCTAACAGACCTTGGCCTGAAGAGGCCTTCGGCAAAGAGGGTTCTGTTCAGGTGTCCACGAGGCAAGGAAAGAGAGGGAGTGGCATTGTTCTCTAGCTTTTAACCTCTGGTCAAAGTCCAACCTCTTAAGGTTGATGCAGCCAATGAAGGTGTTGTATTTCCGGGTGACAACACACCCCCTTGTCCGGGCTTTTATGACCAAGCAGATTAACAAGCCGAGTCTTTGAATAAGAACTATTAAAGATTCTTGTAATACTTATGTGTTGCGCAGGTATGGACATACCGCATACACAAGCATTTAAATCTTCCTGATACGAACGCATAGACACTGAAACATGGCATGATTGAAGTTATCTTAAATGTATCATAAAACATACACATACATATGTGAATACAATTATTGTAATACAGCAATGGTAATAATGGATACCATTTCCTGGGATTGTGCATGTTCATTTATAGAACAGTCTGTCTATACATTAATGCAAGAGAGTCTGTGTTATGTGTGGATAATGCAGGAAAGATGCACGTTTTTGTGTGTCTCTTCTCTGCTCTCAATGTGGCATTTATTGGTGCAATAAAACTTGTAACTGAGAACTTCTCGGGGGATGGAAGCCAGACCCCAGAGTGAGCTTAAAACTATTGGTTAACTAACAAATAACTGTGTCTGATTTGTCTCAGTCATTACAATATATATATATATATATATATATATATTTACATATTACACATTACAGTGGGTACGGAAAGTATTCAGACCCCCTTAAATGTTTCACTCTTTGTTATATTGCAGCCATTTGCTAAAATAATTTAAGTTCATTTTTTTTCACACAGCACCCCATATTGACAGAAAAACAGTCTGAGGTCCTGAGCACTCTGGAGAAGGTTTTCGTCCAGGATATCCCTGTACTTGGCCACATTCATCTTTACAATGAAACATTCATTAATGCAATTAATTTTTTTTGACAGGAACTTTCATTAATTAGCCTTTATCTGACCGAGTTCTGCTGTGCTCTAAATCACTCACAAATCCTATGATAATTCGATAATCTCCATTCAGTTTCACACAATATTAGTTGTTTTCATGCCTTTTGCACAACATTGCACCATTTCATGCTTTTCAGAAAGAAAGATCTTTCTTCCTCCCCATATTCCATGAGAACTGTGACTTGCTTAATAATGTGGAACAACCTCTAAGTAGGGTTTCCATAGACCCGGCAAATTATTTTGTCTGAGATTGATACCAGTTACCTAAAAAGACATGGATAAATAAACAAACATTTTCTTAGAAAAACTAAAATCTAAATGTTTATCGTACAGGGGCCGTATTCACAAAACATCTTAAGGCTAAAAGTAGCTCCTAACTTGCCGATTTAGGAGAAACTCTTAAAAATAATGGGCATGTCAGTTCTAATTTTAGAGCAAAAATTTATTACTCCTAAGAGTATTTCACAAAGCATTTTAGCGCTAAAACTAGCTCCTAAATCTGTGAAACGTTAGGAGTAGTCAAGAGGACTCCTAAGTCACTAAGACCAAATCACAAACAGTCCTAATCCACCCAAAGACACTGTACACTATTGAGGCAATAGCGATAGAGCCTTGGGTGCTCAACTTTTTCTTCATAAATGCAATACATTTTGATTTATAGATTTGAATCTATGATGAGATGCCAAAAATAAATAAATGTTGTCTGATTACCTGTGGCAGTGGTTTTCATGAGTTCACCTGTACAAATGATTGAATAGAGTTAAAAAAATATATATAATAAGCGTATTTAGTGTGCTGTCCAAGGGGATCGAGGGCTCCTTGCTTGGAATTTTGCCCAAACCCAAAGTTCTCCCCGTATCCCCAGCCGAGAGTGAGGAGCGGGGGGCGGAGAGATGCAGAAAACTGTCAAAGTAACTATAGGCGAGTCGGCTCTCGTCTGTGTATATATTCCTCCTCTTGAGCTGATTAGTAAGACAGTTTGAATGTGTTTCTCCCAAACTTTGTTTATAAAACATAATTTGTTGCTTGAGATGCAGACATCCAAGAGGTGGACAAGTAACTGTATATACTAGTTTAATTAGTGACACTTAGCCTACATTTTAAAACCTTTATTTGAATAGGGCAACATTTGTATTTTAAAACCTTTATTTTAATATGGAAACATGACACCTCATTCTACAATATTTCTATGATTAAATCGCTGACTCCTCCCCATCAGCCAATCACTGTGTGTATACTCCATAGCAACGAGGTCAACCCCGCCCTTACTCTTAGCTTAAGACTTCAGTCTATTCATTAGTAAAAGTTTGTCTCAGCAGCTTTGTGAATAGGTTTTAAGAGAAAACTCTTAAGCTGGGGACACACTTAACGACTAGCTGAAACATTCTAAGACTGAACTCAACACACTATATGATTTTAAATGGTGACTATAAACACCGACTGAACGCAACTGGCTCTGACTCGGCACGTTTGGGCATGATCAGTCATTAGTATCAAATTACATTCATAATCAGCCTTACAATCATTAAGTGTGTCCCCGGCTTTAGCTAAGAACTTTTACTGGTATTTAGGAGAACTCTTAGTGGAAAGATAAAATGTTTTGTGAATACAGCCCCTGAAATCTTACTGATATGTCACTTACATAATTTGGAACACAGTGTATACTCATGAGGAACACGAGAAAGTCAGGGTAAGACAGGGAGTGACAATATAGTGGCAGAGGCGCACAAATCTCAGAGATAAGGACTTGTGCTGGATTTCAGTCTCAGTTTGAAACTGCCCGCTGTCATTTCACCCATAATCCTGTAAGCACTGAGGCAATAAACAGAAGATCTCAAGGGCACATCAGGCCTGCATCGTGCATTTTTTGCCTGCTTGGTAAATTCAGCTTTATCTATAAACACTTCAGAAATCCTCACTCATTCCCTCTCCTGACTATCTCAACAACCCCCTCCTGAATGTGATCCTACATAAGAATACAGAGTGACAAACCACCAATGCATTCACCTAGCATCCTGGGAAATTAAAATCTGTAATCCTGCAGTGTTTACCATCTAAACCTGGAATTTAAAGCTAAGCAAATATTGCCTTACTGCTTTTCAGGGATCAGAGGTCAGAAGTCGCCTCATACTATGCATAATTATTAACAATGTTTATAGAAAAACAAACACATAATAAAAAGGTGCAAACAAAGGTCTTGGTTATTGATTATTGGTTAATGTTTCAGTTGAAATGCATTCCTCGATTCCTGACATATTGGTCTGTGTGTCACTCTGATCAAGATTTCAATAACAGTGCTGAGACAGAAGGTTCAGATAAATGATAATCTCACATGCTTTGTGAGCATTTCTGACAAATGTCAGTGTGAGGGGTTGGCTGATGTTGATATAAGAGCACTACAAACAGTTCAGCAGAAAATCTCCATCTCTTTTACCAATCTCCATTTTACCATTTACCATAAACTAATTTGTAGTAGACAAATATGTAAACATTAACGTTTGATATTATACTAAAGACGTATAATGCAAACAAAACAAACAGGAAAAAAAAAAGAACCCAGACAGGAAGTACAACAAATATTTATTGAGGAATATGACTATACCACCGGAGGTGATAAAATGGTGTTATCAAAAGTAACACATGGTTTGATGCCATACTTAAAGCATTATAAAATAGAGTATGCAATGCATGACACGTTTCCATGAATCACATTATTCACACTGCGGTCCTGCCTGGCCTTCATGGTCCAGCCTAAGCAGAGCAGACATGCACTTTAAATGGCAAGAAATCACCTCAGCTGACCCTGGCATGCAAGAATATTTCCCTTCATTTTTTTTTTTTTTTTCTCTCATTAGAGCTTTACCATTCCTTTCACTTCAGCTCCATTCATGTTTTTGCTCTCAACCCTGTGAAAAAGGAATGGTAAATGAGATCAAGGTTTGAGGAAAAACCAGAGAAGATAAAGCATGAAAAAGGCAGAAAACCAAGGTGGACTGGTGTTCAGGCAATGCCAGTAATTCAAGTAACTGAGAGTAGTAATCAATTTGTCTGCTAACAATCAGTATTGACAGTTCATTAACCCTCAAAAAGGATTTTTTTTTTTTTTTTTTAATAATTCTTTCTTAGTATTACAGTGTTTAGAGCAGGGGTGCCCACACTTTTTTGCCTGATGACCTACTTTAAAATTATCAACTAAATGAGATCTACCAACCAAAAAAAAAAAAATTAATTGTATACGTCACAAAATGTTCAATGTTGATATTCAATTTGAACAATTTTCAATTTTAACACTAAATTCAAAACACTTACAGCACAACAGATTACATTAGCCAGGGCATTTACCTTATTCTGATGACTTGATGACTGATTATATTTTTGTATGTTATTATGTTAACTACATTGTGTTTGTCTAACGTTACTTGTGACTTTGATGAATATGACATTGAGCAATTGATGATATGATAAATTATTGCAGATGATTTTCTCACATTTTTCAAATTTCTTGCCACTCTTCAGGCTACTCTATCCCCTAACCCTCACAAAAAAACTTTCTGCATTTTACTTTTGATTTAAAATTAAAAGTTTGAATGCACTTGCCCCACCCCAAACCTACAGTATGTCATCTGACATTACATTCCGTTGCCTGAAATGGAATATAATGCAGGGCAACAACTCACTACACGATAGAGCTTAATGCAGTTAGAATGTCCATAAAACTCAAGATAGTGACTGCTGTTTTTGTCCCATATATAACGAGTCGAGTGCAAAATGCAAAATACAACAGTTTTTATACAACAGATTTTATACAGTAGCTCAGTAAGTTTATATTGTGTTTAGACAAAATATTGTCTGTTTTGTTCAATTTTGCCAATGAAACTATAAAGACAAAGCAGAACTGTTCGTCACCACGCAATACACAGCAGTGTTTTATTTCTGAATCTGCGTTTTGAACATAACAAAAGTGACTCAGCGAACCATTCATAAAAGACTTGAAGCGGCGCTTCACACAGACCGACCGATGTATGACACCAAAGACTTACAGTGATAATGATAGGTTACACTTACAAATTTCTTGTCATCCTCATTTTAAGACACTGTTTTTCATTTTCTTTTTACATTTTCTGTTCTGTGCCCCAGACCGCTTCCCTCCTTTTTCCATTTTGGGCATGTGACTGTCCGTAACAGAGCAACGGCTCTTGTCGAAATGGTGAGCGCTTGATATCACTTAATATAATAAAATATATATATTTTTACTAATTTAAAATGCTAAACAAACATTATTTTTTAAAATTTATTTTAAATGTTTTATTCAAAAAGATTTTCAAAGAAGTTTTGGCACAATGGTGCCCCCCTCCGTGTGGCGACCCTATGCACTGCATATAGCCTACTGCATACCCCATTTTTGCGCCACTGGTTTTACATAATCTTTGTCAACAAAACAGCTGCCAATGTCTAAAGTGGTGTCAATCAACACTGACGGAGCAAATGCGATGGTCGGCCGTTCAAACGGATTCATTATTAAGTAGCTACAAGGAGGACGATGCTTTTCCTTAATTATCACTGTATTATACACTAACAAGCTCTATGTGCGAAAATGCAGAACATGAAAGAGATCGTGGATGTGTTCATGAAAATCGTTTGCTCAATACGTGCACGCTCACTTCAGAGATGGCTGTTTGTCTCGTGCGTATTTGAAGGAAGCCGACTTCACGCTCTGTTCTCCGGCTAGTTGTCATGGCAACTGAATAAACAAAAATCTTGCCTGGTAAAAATGTATTAGTCAAATGCAAGTCAGACAGAAACTAGAAGGATAAGAAAGGGTATTGTTATATTTCCTTTTATTAAAATTTAACAAAAGCATTTATTATAATTGTATGCGATCTACCAGCATTGTCTTCGCGATCGACCTTTTGGGCACCCCGGCTTAGAGCATGTAACAATCTTTTAAGTGCTATTAATCTGCAGGCAGAATCAGATTCAGGGAACTCATATATATTGTACACAAAGTTGTATTAACTAAATCCTGAACACATAACTAGTCTAAACAAACACATACACACAAAATATGCATACATGGGCAATAGAAAAGTGAAAGTGAATTAAACTGGACACAGAAACAGGAAATTATACTATGGAAAAGATTCTTTTAACCATATGAAAGAACCATCAGTTTCTTATTTCAAAGCACCTAGTTAAGAGGGGTCTACCGCTTATGCTAAGCCTCTGTTTAGTTAAAATAATAATAATACATTTTATTTTAGGTGCCTTTCAAATCACTCAAGGTCACCTCTGTTACAATACAGAAGGGTCAGAGACGGAAAGTAACAGATAATGGTTGTTTATTGACACACAGCAGAGATAACAGTGCAGCAGGTGAGTAAATGGATGATGTTGGAGTGAATGATGACTGATAGTTAAGTGATACTGTCCTTTGTGATTTGTAGAGATGATGATCCTGGATGACGATGGTGAGACGAGATGCTGGAGACTGAAGACACTCACACACAGACTTGGAACACAGGAGGAGACTTGGAAACTCTGGAGACATGTAAGTATATCAACAGGAGTCCTTGAGATAAGCATGGAGGTAATCCTAATGCGAATGAGACCGGACAGTGACTGAGTGCGTGTGAGTGTCTTTTATGTGGTGACTGATGAGCATGCTGATTGAGTGCAGGTGTGTGTGATCAGTACTCTGGTGATGGAGTGCGCTGTGATTGGACAGTGTTGGAGCCTGGCGTGTCTGTGACAGTACCATTGGACAATGGAGTTGATACGTGACCGGGCTGATCTGCTTGGTCATGGTGAATGGGCCAATGAAACTGGGACTCAGCTTACGGCAGGGCAGATGCAGACGGACGTCCCTGGTTGACAGCCAGACCTTCTGTCCTGGTTGGTATGCTGGAGTGTTGGAGCGGTGAAGGTCTGCCGTCATCCTGCGTCTGCGTAGGGCTCGTTGAAGCTAGTGGTGTGCGGAGTCCCAGACCCTCTCGCTCTCTTGGAACCAGTAATCGACCGATGGTACATCCGATGGTTCCCCTGACCAGGGGAACAGTGGGGGTTGGTAGCCGAGCACGCATTGGAAGGGTGTGAGTCCAGTAGATGGCTGTCGCAGGGAGTTTTGTGTGTACTCGGCCCAACCCAGGTACTGGTTCCAAGAGTCCTGGTGGCCGTGACAGAAGGTACGGAGGAAGCGACCGATCTTCCTTTCTGTCTGCCCATTCGACTGCGGATGGTAACCAGATGATGGGCTGACGGTCACACCTTGGAGTGAGAAGAAGGCTCTCCAAACCAGGGAAATGAACTGAGGTCCTCTATCTGATACAATGTCCTCAGGGAAAACGTAGTATCTGAAGATGTGATTAATTCTCTGGAGTCGGGAAATGCGTCGGCACGTTTTGCAGGATTTTTTTCACATTGCAGCAAAACAGACTTAAAATACTCCGTCATTTTTTGTCATAGAGACATAAGTAATATATCAATTGAAACTATAGAATATCTTCTTGTATTTGTGTACACTCAGAGTAAAAACAAAATGTTGTGCTTTTTGCAGAATAAAGAAAACTAACATGATGCGTGATCTGTCGTCTCCCTCTGAACGAAGTCCAATCTGATAGTTCTCAGAAAATGAACTGTAACTTAGTGAATACTAATGACACAAAAATGAGACTTATGTCTAAACAAACGTTGAAATGTCAGGTTTTAAATCCTGTAAGTCAAATCGAAAACAAATATTCTCTGTTTATGTAATCTGTATGAAAAAAGAGCCATGTCAGAAGTCCGTGATTCAGCTCATTATCTGCTAATGCGGCCACGCCCACGGAGCGAGCGCTATTCACGCACAAATTCTGAGGCAATACATGTATACATCATCACAATTGTGTATTTATTGCCTTGAAAAGTGTTTTGCATAGCCATAGTTAGCGATCTGTGGAAGCCTCTGTTAGTTCCTGGATTGTCACATGGCCTGTTCTTCTTTAGGAGGCATATGTGGACTAAAGGTGCACAGAGCGCCCTTCGGCTGCAAGTATGAATTGAAAACACAGTATCCAGTGCTCATAGTAATGACAATAAATATTGAATAAATATTACTCCTCTGTATAGAAAATTGACATAAACATATGATAATCCATCAATATTTCTCCAAATGTGCATGCTTTTAAGCTAAAAGGCTATATGAAATGCCAGAGGTAACATAATTGTTCAGACACTTTGCATCACAGAAATACATTATATTTTAAAGAATATAATAGAATACCATTATTTTAAATTGTAATAATATTTCACAGTGTTGCTGCTTTTTTCTGTATGTTTGATATACACCATGATGAGCTTGAGACATGATCACAGAGGGTTTTTTACACAGTCTATCTGACTGAAAGAGCTCATTATTATGCAAGTCCTTACAGCTCATTATGTGAATCTTTTGTCTTCTCAGGTGTGAATCACAGGATTATTCATGACGATTCACGCCTCCACGCATACTGTGTTTCTTGACAAAATGTGTCCTACAAAATTTAAATCTCTTTATTGTTTTATATGAACGAGTAGGCAGGATATTTTTTACATCATTTTGAAGCAAAAACTCTAGTCTACAGCCTCCAATACCCAGAAGGTTTGTGAACACATATATAACATTATTTTTTTGGCCTTATTTCAGTGACTTAAGTTTTTTTTTTTTTTTTTTTTTTTTTTTTTTTTTAAATAACCACGCATAAACGTTATTCCTTCAAAAATACAAACATGTACATACATGTTTCTCACATATTATGGTAGCCTAGTTTGTGCTGAATACAGTGTAATGACACTTTTTCCATTAATATGTTTATGAACAACTGAAAAAACATAAATGTCACGACATGTCAAAACTTCTCCAGGGCCCCAAATCAGCCTCAGACTCCAGAGGGTTAAACATGACTTCAGCAGTCTCCATGGCAGTGGGCAGTCCCTTTAAAGGAATCAGACGAAAGGATTTAGAGAATCTGTCAACAATCACAAAGATTAAGGTACAGTCTTTGGAAGCAGGTAGGTCCATAATGAAATCTACTGAAACCAGGGTCTGTTGGGAACGGGCAAAGGAAGGAGTATGCCTGATGGAAGATGGCGTGGGCTCTTAAGGCAAATTCACACTGCAACGACAACAGACAACAGCCAACAAACGCCAATGAACAAGTTGGCCATTGGATTTAGAATTCTGTGAGAAAAAACTGTCATGTTCACACCACCCCGACAAACACCGACAAACGAGTGACGTCTGACTGGGAAAATTCCACAACCACATATGTAACCATGTTAACAATATTGTCAGGCAAGTTTATTATATTAATAATATAGTATAGTATCATATATATTTTCATTGTATTAAAGTATTGAAGCAAAACAAAAATACTAACCTGAAATCCGAAGCGCTGTAGCCATTGATCTGATCGTAACCTATTGCGTTGTGGTTGGTATACACTGGTTTTTAAACTATTTTTTAGCGCGACCCTTTTTATTGACGCGACCCATAAGCATATACAACCATGTAGCTAAACAAGCCAAAACGAATTATTAAAAAACGAAACTGAAGGTAAACCTGCATTGCTCTCATGTTGGTTATAACGTTACCTCTCTCTTTCGGTGAAGTGGAGCAGCTGCTCTTGCTGAATGGCATGGACTGCACTACGGACTATTGTACCTTTTGTATTTTTTTTTTTTTAACTGCATTTTATTTTTTATAACGAACAAGCTGCGATGTCACTTTCCACTGCTGTGTTGTGTGTGCGTGAGGCGTGGGTGCGATCAAACAGCTGTCTTTGCAGGGGACTTCCCTCATCTTCATGGCAACGGTTCGTAGCCACGTCAGAGTTTGTTGCCGTTTGTTGGAAAACTGTTCACACGACCCAACAAACGCCGATTTAACATGTTCAGTCGGGTGAAAACTGACTCCGACCAACGCCAACAGATGCCAACAGGGGTATCACACCGATCCAACAAACTCCAACTGACGAGTTTGTTGGCGTTTGTTGGCGGTGTGACTTGGCCTTTAGAGATGGCACATTCCTTACATCCCTGCACGTACCTTCTGACGTCAGATGCCATGTTCGGCCACCAAAAGCGCTCCTTCATTGACCCCCGGGTGGCCAGTGCCTAGTGACGTGTGGGCAGTGTGGATGAGTGGAGTGTGCCGTGCCCTGGTAGTGTATTGCAAGCCTGGCGGGCAACCCGGCGGAGTGTTGGCGGAGGCATTGGAGGAGGGTACGGTTTCCTCAGACCAGGTGATGGGACGGACGATGAGTTTCTCTGGAAGGATAGCTTCAGGTTCTTCAGGATTTTCCTCAGGAGTAAATAGACGAGATAAGGCATCAGCTTTGATGTTTCTGGAGCCAGGACGGTAGGAGATCGTGAAGTTGAAGCGGGTGAAGAATAACGCCCAGCGTGCTTGTCGTGGATTAAGCCTCTTGGCTACTCGTAGATACTCCAGGTTTTTGTGGTCTGTAAGTACCAAGAAGGGATGTCTAGCTCCCTCCAACCAATGCCTCCACTCTTCCAGGGCCAACTTGATGGCGAGGAGTTCCCTGTTGCCGATGTCATAGTTGACCTCTGCTGGGTTGAGCTTGCGGGAGAAGAAGGCACATGGATGGAGTCTACTTGGGTTCCCCTGCTGCTGCGATAGGACTGCTCCTACTCCTGTGGTGGAGGCATCTACCTCCACGACAAAGGGCTTGTCGGGATCGGGATGGACGAGGAGAGGAACGGTGGTGAAGGCTTCTTTCAGGATGTTGAAAGCTTCAGGGGCAGCTGGTGTCCAGGACAGAGACTTGGGCTTATTTCGGAGGATGATTGTAAGTGTAACAGATGTTATATCAATTTATTAATTTCACTCAAAATCTCTCCCAGTATTTTTATATTGATTTTTGTTATTTGAGTTGTTTTCTACGCTTATAAGTTCATTTTCTTCTGTGTTTGTAGTAATTGTTAAAAAAAATGGTACACGGCTCCTTTAAAAATTGAGTTCCGGTCGCTTTCCTATCAGTTCGCAGTAAACGCAGCTGAAGGAAGGTGAGTTCTACTTAAGCTCTGTCTATAAAGTTTGAAATTAGCTATTAAATGACAGGAAACAATCTATTTTTGTGTTAAAAATGGTTTTGGAACATGATGTATTTGTTTTGAGTGTTTAACCAAGATCTGTGGCTGAAATTGTCTGTTTTGACCGGCAGGTTGATGCTAAAAAGGCCACAGATTGTCTTTTGATTTTGTTTTTATTTTTATTATCTCAGGTATGTTTTCCATCTACGTTTCTGTTCATATTATTGTCTTGAATTTATATAAAATGTTTTGTTGTGTGGAAAAATGTTAGTGTTAAATGTAAAGTTTGTTGATCAAATCATATGCAGTTCATCTGAAACTGTAATATAAACATGAGTTCGCAGTAAACGCAGCTGAAGGAAGGTTGATGCTAAAAAGGCCACAGATTGTCTTTTGATTTTGTTTTTATTTTTATTATCTCAGAATAAAAACAAGTGGTCTGAGGGATCTATGTTGTCCGGTCTCATCTATAAACCACAACGCAGAGTGAAGGCGCAGGCCGGTCACATAAGCGGGCTGGTGTAGTTCTGGATGAAGCGTCGATAGAAGTTGACAAAGCCTAGAAAGCATTGGAGTTCATTTGTAGAGGGTGATGGCCAGTTCCTGATGGCATCCACCTTCCTCTCGTCCATCTAGATGCCACTGCTGTCGATGTTGTATCCAAGGAGCTGCACCGAGGGCTGATGGAATGAGCATTTCTCTGCTTTCAGGAAGAGTTGGAACTCCCTCAGGCGTTTCAGGACCTCCACAACATGGTGGCGATGTTCGGCCATGCTCCGGGAGTATATCAGGATGTCATCGATGTAGACCAAGATGAACTTGTGGGGAAACTCCCGGAGCACCTCATGTATGAAGTCCTGGAATATGGAGGGGGTGCTGACCAGGCCATATGGCATCACGAGGTATTCATAGTGTCCAGTAGAGGTCACAAAGACGGTCTCCCTCACGTATCCGGATGAGGTTGTACGCGCTGCTTTTTTTTTCCACCTCTGGGAGTCAGCCGACATTGGCTTAATGTAGCACCATCTTGTATATGTTACATATTACCACGCTTGTTTGTACAGCTCATTTTTAACCACTTCCCTTTTTTCTGTGCTTCTAATATGTAAAGCTGCTTTGAAACAATTACCAATTGTAAAAGCGCTATATAAATAAATTTGACTTGACTTGACTTGACTTGAAGGCAATGGCACCATGGAGATGTTCTAGCGCAGCTGGGACGAGAGGAAGGGGGTATCTGAACTTGACTATGATATTGTTTAAACCCCGGTAATCAATGCATGGCCGCAAGCCTCAGTCCTTTTTTGCCACAAAGAAGAAGCTGGATGCAGGAGGGGAAGTAGACGGACGGATGTAACCTTGCGCCAGAGCCTCCTTGACGTAATCCTCCATGGCCTTCTCTTCTGGAATTGATAGGGGATAGATTTTGCCCCTGGGCACTGACTCTTTTGGGGCAGAAGACATCGTTGAAGGGGGCGTAACACGATGGTATATCCACGGAATGTTTTTCAACAGGGCTTTCAATGGATGTTGCACAGACAGAGAGATGTTCAGAACGATGAGAGGATGGAACTGGAAACTCAGAGAAACAGTTTGTGAAACAAGTGTCGCCCCACTTCAAGATCTCACCAGTCTTCCAGGAGATGACTGGGTTATGCTGTTCCAACCAGGGGCGCCCTAAGATCACGTCAGCGGTGGATTCCTTCAGAAACCAGCAAATTAATCTTTTCCACGTGAAGAATCCCATCTTGCAGCTGAATTGGAACGACACTCCGACGAACTTGTCTCTTACTGAGGGGTTTTCCAGTTATTGAGTGGATCTGGTAGGTAGACGGCATAGTCAAGGACTTGAGCTTGAGCTGACGGCAGAGGGTGCCAGATATGAAGTTGCCTGCTGACCCAGAATCGAGGAGTGCATTGACTGGAATGGAAACATCAGCAGCAGTAAGGTTTACAACAGTGGTGAGTGGTTTCATCTCATTTATAGAGAGAAAGACAGGCACTCCCCATAGGACGAAGGAGGACGAATTGGGCATGTGGAGATTATATGTCCAGGAGAACCACAATAAAGGCACAGATTCTGGGTCAGCCGTTCTAAGGTCTCTGCCGTTCAGCGATCGTCAGCGATCGTCAGTCGAGTATTATCCAACTGCATGGGCTCGTGGGCAAAGGTGCTGATAGTGATCTAGCCCTATAGGCCAAAATGTATGTACATCGGGGGTCTACAAATGGTCACACCTTTAGTACAGTGGGGAAAGTTTTAATCTTCTGATTGGTCAGTTTGAATGTCTCACATTTGGGTTTCAGTCACATGGTCAAGGAAGGGATAAAAGAAGATTGTAACTATTGCTCTGGGTTCTCTTTGGATTCTTGGCTTTTTCTTGGGAATTCTCTGACCTTCTCACCAAGGAATGGGTAAGTCTGTTTTAATTGTTTAATGGTATGATATTCAGATCTCCTCAGGGATGGAAGGGAAAATTTCTGAAAAGAGTGACATATTGTTTGCTTTATGGAGCAAAAAAGTTGAGCCTATCTTTAACGGGAAATACATACCAAAAAAATCTAAATTCAGATGATGACATGCTCACATATTGGGACATAATTGGTAAACATCATAAGAAATCAAAATATGGTGAAATAATTGAGGCTTTAAACTACATGCGTTATAAATGGCTACATGAGTTAACAACATTTCTATCTTCATTTATGGATGTTAAATGTGAAGAAGTGCATTCTAAAAATGCAGAGGTACAAAAGTGTGAGGCAAGGATACAGGATCTTCAAACACAGCTAGATAATTTACTAGCTGAACAGTTAGCTCTGACTGAAAAAGTGTAAAAAACACAAAGAGACCATTGCAGATCTCAAGGTTAAGCTAAATGCTCAAGAGTCCATATCTCCCAAAATGCTTAACAGCGATGGGGCTAAAAAGCATGTTCACTTCTTAGATGAGGTGACTTGCTTCTAATGAATGTTTTGTTCAGATGTCTTGTTTTATTTCAGTTCTTAAGGTGATGCAGCACCGGAATAGCGCAGAGTCATGTACCAGAGCGCATGGTGTTCAAGCATTAGAGAGTCATGAAAACCCTCAAACTCCAGGAGAACACAGCAAACAACCCTGTGGCAAAGAGAACAGGTTTTGCAGTTCCTGTCAGAAAATAGGCCATACAGAGGACAAATGCTGGTCACTGGGGAGGGGTAGACCTCCACCTTATTTTCAGAAAAATAGGAAACCACATTCTAAGAGCAAAGATCAAGGATCATTTGCAAGCAAAACTCTAAGTGAGTTAACTGCATTGTTTATGCAAGGCCTCCAGCTGTTGACTTTACTTGCTAGTGGATTAGCAGTCCAATAGCAATGGTCCTGTTTGTATTTCCAAATTTGTTTTTGTGCTAAACATATTGTGCGCATAGAACACACATTAAAGTTGTTTGTGATACGATATGTACACATAGACTTGCTGAGATTATTCTTTAAAACACACGAATTGCTTTACTGTAAGTGTTGTATGAAACATCCATTCTAGGCCATGTATCTTGTGTTAATTGGAATAATACATGTAATACTGGAATTTCTAGTTGCGTGTGTGACTATGTTGAATTTGTTTGCCTCCTAAGTGGAAAACTCAGCTATTTTCCATATAGCTAGAGTAAAACCATGTACAGGAGCACAGAATTGCCGTGTGGCTACAATGTGATTCACAATTGTATTAACCATTGAAATACTTTAATCACAACAGGATTCAGTAACTCTGAACTTTGCACTTTATCATGCTCCTTAACAAAAACATTGGTGTGGAAAGATTTTGAGCCAGATCACACCTTATACACACATTTTCAAGCTGGCTCCCTGTTACAACAACAAGGACCAAATTTGCATCACAATTGTAAAACTCCCTCACCTTTGTTTGGATCATGAATGGATTTACACATAGCCACAGCTAAATGCAGCCACATAGATTTGATCTTCACACACAAAGTCAAATCTACATACGCCTCACAAAATTGTATTCATATAATGTTTTTTAAGTCTTTATGCAATATAACTGTGAATTTCACTCCAGTTGATGTTGTTGTTTTTTCCTTTGGATTTACCAAATCACTTAGTTATTTGTCTCACCAAATTAAATATCAAAATGTATGTTAATATTTCTCATTCTTACTTAAGCACAAAATGTTTATTATCATTAATGCATTTGAAAAAAAAATCTGAAGCTTATTTGATTTGTTTCTTTGTATTTTGTCCATTTGACTTGCAACAATGAATTGAATCTCAATCTCTATTCAGTTGAATCTCTGTATTTGGTTACACTGAATATTTTGTTAATACTCTTCATGAAATGGGGTGTTTAAAATCAACATTTGTTGTTTTGTTATTATGCAATTTATTTCAATGTTTCCAGAAACAGTGTAAGAGCTTGTAAGACCTTATTTTATTCTCACCTTAACCACTTTATCAAGAACATCGATTTGAGGGCTTATTGCCAGAGAGAAATTTAATTCTGACCACATCAAACCTCTGACCAATGACAAATGCCATATGTATGCTTTTGCTGTTTGTTGTGCTATATGTTGTTTTAAATCACAGGATCCCTGCTGTCAAAGTTCAAATCCTGTGTCTTGTCTCAAAAGAGGGACAACGAAGTTCTACCATCATCAGTGCCTGATTCTCGTGAAGGTGTTAAGTATTTGATTGATGATTTGCATATCAATGAATAGTGCAACACCATTTGATGGACCTTCTCATGCAGGACTGAAAGGAGAAAAAAGACTGAAGACTGACCAACTGCTATTGCAACAAGTCTGGATGTGAAGACTGAAAGATGACATCTTCACACAACAGAAAGCATGTCTTCATGGACTGTGCCACCTTTGGACTCCATGAATGTGGCCAGCGGTGCCAAGGAGGAATTTGTAAGATTGAAAATATCCAAAGATATTTTAAAATGAACAAAGACATTTGCTTTACTGTTTCAACCCCCTCTGTCTCGCTACAAGGGCTATTTGGAAGGCACAAAGGTGCTGATAGTGATCAAGCCCTATAGGCCAAAATGTATGTACATCGGGGGTCTACAAATGGTCACACCTTTATTACATTGGGGGAAGTTTTAATCTTCTGATTGGTCAGTTTCACATTTGGGTTTCAGTCACATGCTCAAGGAAGGGATAAAAGAAGATTGTAACTATTGCTCTGGGTTCTCTATGGATTCTTGGCTTTTTCTTTGGCATTCTCTGCTTCTTGGATGAAGTGTTCTAGCCCGATGGTATCCTCGTATGCATTGAGATGCAACCGCACTCGAGGGTCCAATCCTTGACGATATGTGGTCAACAGAGCTTGCTCATTCCATCCACTCGTGGCAGCGAGAGTTCTGAATTTAAGAGAATATTCATTCACAGTCATTGTGCCTGGTTTCAAATTATACAATTTCTCACCAATAGATGAATCCCAGGCGGGTTTTCTGAAGACTTCCTTGAAATTATTGACGAAGCTGGAATGTGACTGGGTGACAAGATTATTTTGGGACCAAATAGAATAGGCCCACTGAAGTGCATTACCATTTAACTGTGAAATTATAAAGGCTACCTTGGAGTGTTCGGCGGGAAACGATTGCGGTTGCACCTCCAGGACCAGCGAACTTTGCAGGAGAAATCCGTTGCAATCCTCTGCCGAAACAAAGAAGGGCCATGGGACTGGCGTAAACAGGCGGTGAAGAAGTGACGGCAGTGTTGACGGATGTGATCGCTGGCGGTGGCGGTGGTGGATTGGTGGTGAGTGCTCGGCGCAAAGCGTCAACGAGCTCTTGAAACGGGTCCGGATGGCTCATGTTGGTGTCAAACGGTCTTGGTCCGGTCTTCTGTTACAATACAGAAGGGTTGGAGACGGAAGGTAACAGATAATGGTTGTTTATTGTCACACAGCAGAGATAACAGTGCAGCAGGTGAGTAAATGGATGATGTTGGAGTGAATGATGACTGATAGTTAAGTGATACTGTCCTTTGTGATTTGTAGAGATGATGATCCTGAATGACGATGGTGAGACGGGACGCTGGAGACTGAAGACACTCACACGCAGACTTGGAACACAGGAGGAGACTTGGAAACGCTGGAGACATGTAAGTATAACAACAGGAGTCTTTGAGGTAAGCATGGAGGTAAGTCCTAATGCAAACGAGACCGGACAGTGACTGAGTGCGTGTGAGTGTCTTTTATGTGGTGACTGATTGGCGTGCTGATTGAGTGCAGGTGCGTGTGATCAGTACTCTGGTGATGGAGTGCGCTGTGATTGGACAGTGTTGGAGCCTGGCGTATCTGTGACAACCATTCCTAACCTTGCGGGAAGGAAAAATGGAAGAACCGTCAATGGATAAAGAAAAACTGCAGGACCTAGAGAGAATAGAATTAGTGCCAATAAGGAGTACTTCAGTCTTACTGCCATTGAGTTTGAGAAAGTTGGCAGAAAACCAAACTTTTATTCTGTGAAGGCAGTTGGTATGACAGGCAAGTGGAAAAGTGGAATCAGGGTTTGTGGATACATAAAGCTGTGTATCATCAGTGTAACAGTAGAATTTAATATTGTATTTGGAAAAAATGTTACCAAGAGGGAGAAGGTAAATTAGGAACAATAAGGGACCTAGGACAGAACCTTGGGGGACACCACAGCTAACAGAAGAAGGTTGGGATTTAATTTTTTTTAGTTGTACAAACTGTGTGCAGTTTGAAAGGTATGAAGTGAACCAGGCGTGAGGAATACCAGTGATACCAATGGCGGACAAACGGTGCAAGAGAAAAATGATCACTATACAACTCTTTATGCACCATAAGTCCAGTACGCTTATGAAGACGTTCCAAGCGCCGTCCTCTAGTTTTGAGCTGCCGAAGTTCAGGAGTAAACCATGGCGCAGAGTGAGTAAATGATACAGTCCGAAAATTTAGGAGTCGCAAAAGTATCAAAGAGGTGGAAGTATCAAAATGTATAATACTTGCAATCCCTCTGCAGTTGAAGCAGTCTTGTGAAGTCTCTGAAGAAGGCCTTGATTGTTTAATTCGATGGGCTGAAGCTGCAATAAATTTCTTCTGCACTGAATGCAGAAAATATGATGAACTTATTCGATGATAGTCTGACTCAGTTTAAACATAGCTGGCTGTGGTCAAGGCCTGCTGGCCTGCGACCTCGTGGTAGGACTGGGCATTTCGGGTCCCATACCAACAGCAACCAGGAGATGAAGGAAGAGAGAGTAAGGTTACTGTGAAGTTGCCCTTTAACTCTGTATGGAGGTCCCACCTCCACATGTCAGTTAGCCATTGCTAGCTTAAAGGGTTAGTTCAGCCAAAAATTTAAATTTCTGTCATTAATTACTCAACCTCATGTCATTCCAAACCCGTAAAATCTTTGTTCATCTTCAGAACACAAATGAGGATATATATATATATTTTTTTTAAATCCCCACAGACAGCAACATAATTACCACATTCAAGGTCCAGAAAAGTAGTGAAGTTACATTAACTGGTGGTTCTATCATGAAGTATGCATGAAATGGTATACAATACAAAACAAACTATACAATATAAAATATATATAAACATACAGTAATAATCATACACACAATGTTCTGGAGATATGCATGTTTCTTCATGGAACAGTTTGCCTATAACTTAATGAAGAAAGGTCTGTTTCATGGACTTTATGTGTCTTTGCCTATGGCGTTTGCTTTTTTTATGTGGCCACATTTTTTTGATCAATAAACAGACCAGTCTTATCAGATGGTAGCCCTGGTAACTGAGCCCTGTTTGTTATAGCTGCTCTTTCAGGGGATGGTTCACGGACCTCACAGAGATGGTTTTAAAGATTATTTTTTAAATATAACAAATGATTGTGTGTCTGATTGATCCAGCCTTTACAACTTATACCACCTAGTTCATTAAGATGACTATAGCCTGTGTGTGTGTTTTCCTGGCTCTTCTGCTGGGGGTTCCACCCCGGCACCTTCTGCCTCCGCCCTGGCTTTTTCTGCCTTCTTCTCCACCCTGACCCGGCCTGTCCTGGTTTCCTGCTCCTTGCCTTTCACCCAAGCCCCTTTCCGCCCTTGTCTGATGGACTGTTTAAGTTTTTGAAAGGGGGTGGGGGATGGGGTTGTAATTTCAGGGTTATGTCCTGTTTTATCTGTGTTTGAGTTTTACTATGAGATGCTTCTTGCTCCGTTTCCTTTGTTCTCGTCAGTTTCCTAGGTTACTCATTTACTTACCATTTGCACCGGATGTTCATTTAGTTCATTGATTTGTTCAGTGTATTTAAGCTCTGTTTTCATCTGTTCATTGTCAGTTCTTGTTGCATATACGTTGGTTGTTCTGTTCATTTTCTTAGTTCTTGAGATCATTGTAAATAAACCTGTTAACTGCTTACGATTAGATCCTGCACTTAACTTTATTTAACCCAGCTGTCACAATAATATAATTAATAATAATAAAAGGTGAATCCTAGAGGCCTGTTGGTTAGATATAATCCATCCGTTGTGAAATTATTCAGGAGAGTAGGAAAATGCTACCTGGTACGCAACAAAAAATGTATTACATGTGACTTGAGCATCACTTAAAGGGGACTTTTTATGCAAAATTCACTTTTACATGGTGTTTGAACATAAATGTGTGATGGCAGTGTGTGTCCACAACCACCCTATAGCGATAAAAATCCACCCACTACTTTTTTTTTTAAATCCCCATAAATGTCTGTTAAGCAGTTAAGGTGTGTTGCTGTTGGATGTAAGAGTGAACATTACAGATTTTACAGTTTACTCCTGACATCTGAGCCGCTGAAGATGCAGTGGATTAGTCTTGTTTTTGAAGGGAATGTGGCACAGATCTAATACACACACATGCGATTTCTATCCCTGAGTGTGTTTGTGGGAACTTTGAGTGTTTTTGACAACCTTGTGTGTATTTGACAGTTTAAGCACAATAAAACATGCACAAGAAGTTAGAAGTTAGTTTAATACTCATAAGACATGCTATCTGACAGCCAGTTTTCTGTTTGTGTGCTTCAGATACAGTATGAGCGTGCAGAAAATGATAAATTAGAAGTTTAGACTGATATAGCTTTAAAATGCATGCAGATAATAAACTTTGATGATGATAACGAAGAACTGAAATGTCTGTGAGTGTGATCATGATGATAATAAAAACCAAGCAGATGTCTTGGTAGTATTTGGCAGAGAATCCGATGCATGCAGGAGTGGGGCAGCTCATTTGCACTTAAAGACACATGCACAAAAACAGCATGTTTTCTTTCCACTCAAAAATGCGTATTTACAACATGGTATAATAAATGATCTGTGAGGTATTTTGAGCTGAAACTTCACAGACACATTCTGGGGACACCTGAGACTTAAACTACATCTTGTAAAAGGGGCATAATAGGTCCCCTTTAATTAGATCTTTCATTTCTGTGTCTCAGCCTTGAAGTGAATGGCACAATTCACTGTTCATAAAATATACCATCCCAGAGGATGGTTCATCCATAAATGTCACATCACAGCAAGCTCCCACTAAAGGATCATTTGCTCATCAAGCCATTTATCATGGTAACATTTGGACTTTATGATGACTGCAGTGAAGGAGTTATTTCAGAGTTATTTCAGAAATTACTGAAGCATGCATTTCACACTGTTTGATTAAAAAAAAAAATCTTTCAGTCCATGTGTTAGATTTGACCTCCTATAAAAAAAAGAAGTACATTTAAAAAACTGTACTTGCAGATAATGATATTAATGAAATAAAAGGCCACTTAAGTGTACTTATAGAAAGTACATTTCCATGACTATGTTAAAAAGTGCACTTTGTAATAATGTCAAAAAGTTTTACATTAAAGTACATTTTATATCCTAATGTTTTAATAATATTTTTGTCATGTTTAGAAATTACTAAGTATATTTTATTTTAGTATATTTAGTTTATGGCAGTACGTTTTAACAATAAAAAAAAAAAAAAAAAAAAGAAGTAATAACAACATAAGTACATAAGTCCTACTACTGTGATATTGTTACGATCTAGGTCCACAAAGGATGATAAGGAGGAAGGTTTAGAGTAAATAGTAGCATTAGCTTTCAATTTAACAACATAAAGGAAATAAACAAAGCAACAATGTGTAGCCAAACACATTCAACGCCAGACAAAGAACTGAATGAACTGAAGAGCTTAAACACAAGATAACAAACACAAATACAATCAGGTGTGATCTAATTTATAACAAAATGAATAACCAATGACTAATAGCGAGTAACTAATGACAAACCTGACCAGACCAAACATCTTGTTTCAATCAGAAATATATCAACATATGAGTAAATTTAGTACTTGAAATTTAGTGTTGATTCACCACATTATGTCCAATGTGAAAACCAAAAACAAAAAAACAAACAGAAAGAAATGTATGTACTGTATGTTCATATAAAGATCTTTTCAAGCTGTAAAAACGACCCTATAGCTAGTTTTTCAAGCACCTTATTACGACCTATATTTACGTTTTAAAGTCATGCGCCCTCTAGCTGGTGTAAAAATAATGATAGTGTCGTGTTACGTCTGTCGTCATGAAATGATGTATGTCTGTCGTTACCAATCAAAATGCGTGTTCATTTAAATGCAATGTGTTTTACACCATTTGTTCTATTTCCATTTAGCAAAATTTAGCACTTTATGAGCACATGCGTTCCCTGGGATCGCATGATCACATGATTGCATGTTGTTATATATTGCAATGCTCTGCCAATTGAGCTACGAGAAACCCGAAATATGACGCAGATAAAAGGGAACAATGCATTAAAATGAAAGTGTCCTGTTGTCGATAGGGGCGCAACTTTAGCAAACGCTCCTATGGGCCGTATTTCAGGGAAGAGACAAACTAACTATATGGGCGTATCGGTTGGAGAACATGTTGCAAAAAAAAAAGGGTATTATAAATGTGGAAGAACAGAGATGCATGAAAGAAATGTTTCATAATCATTTCAAAGGCTTGATTAATGTTTTGAAAGAGACAAAGAATCTCATCATACAATGAAAAAGATGTGCTTTTGTTACAGAACTTCAGAGCATCGACAGAAAGGCACTCTGCCGCTGTCTTATTCTTTATATTAATTACACCTTTGCCTTGGTTATGATGTAGTGGCACAGACAATATAAAATGGATAGAGACACAAAAAGAATCAAAACAACAGAAAGGAAGAAAGAGGGCAATAAAACATAATCATTGATCATATTTCAGTAAGCACTGAAGAAGGAAGGAGTTGACAAAGAGTGCCACTGTTGTTCAGGATTTTGTTGAGTTTGAACGCAAATATAAATCATAATTATCTTCATTCAGACATATTTAATTACACAGAACTGCAGGTCTTTGCCTAATTAAAGTGAATTTGTGAATAGATTCATCAACAGTGTCACCACCTTCTCTCTCTCTCTCTCTCTCTCTCTCTCTCTCTCACACACACACACACACACACACACACAAACAAACTCAGTCTTACAAGCAATGCATATCTTAACCTGTGTTGAATAAATTAAGCCTCAGATACAAATGTGTGAGCACACTGAACATATTTAACATGGATTTAATTATTACATACACGTTCCCCTGTGTAAAATGGGAATCAAAGCCACTTTGTGTTAAATAAAAAGAACAGCAAGTGGGCTGCAGTAACAAACATGCACCACCATTTCCCTCCAGTGATTCAGCTGTAATTATGAATAAAGAGCTGAAAATAGGGCATCCAAGTACTCTGCATGTCCTTATGAATCACTACTTTTGTTCTCCTTTTAGTGTATTTCTGAAAGTGAGTTGGCATCCTTTTTTTTTCATTTCTATAAGCGCTAACGTGCTAACACGACAAAAACAGGATAATGGCAAGTGGCTTTTGATGAATAATTACATAAATCAAGTCTGTACTAGTCATTATGAGTGACAGTTGATTGGATTGCAGTTTTCAGACCCGTTTAATGTCTTGATTGATGTTTTGACTTCACTGAATGACTAGATTGATTGCTAACAGTTTTATACATTGCCATATTTCCTGAGGTAAATATTGTTGTTTTTGACAACTAATCAAATTGTTCTTGACATTTAAACATTCAACAAGTCTTGACTTCCACTTCCACAAATATTTTTAGCTTTAAATGACCTTGAAATGTGGGAAGAGAAATACACATCGTTTTTTCTGACAGGCTGCTAGAGATGGTGCCTCAGCATCACCTGAATTTTGAGACATATTCTGTTGACATTTTGACAGGACATGGTGGCATTTTTACATGTGTGTTTCCGTTGCATGCTGTCACTTTTAATAAAGACATTGTCACAGCCCTGAGACTCTTTAAAGTAACAGCAGGAAAATGAGGAGCAATTTAAACCACTGTTTTCTTGCCGTATGATATTAGCATGCCTAAATGGACACTCTGTCAACCGTTAACTTGTTTACAGTCTTTCAATGTGTGATTTGGAAAGCTGTTTCCACAGTGTTGCACTTGAGAAAATAGAAAACACTTTCACACAAGAGACAGACTCTTTTATCCATTTAATGAATTTGTGAAAATTGAATAGGCAAAGTTGTTTTATTTTTTTCAGCATATATATATATATATATTTTTTTTTTTTTTTTTTTTTTTTTTTTTTTTTCTGCAAACTTTAGTACATTTTGAATCAACACTTGACTATACTACTGTTCAAAAGCTTTGGGTTGGTAAAATGTGTTAACGTTGAATTTGAACGAAGAATCATATGCTCACCAAGACTGCATTGATCACATGATCCTTCAGGAATCAGCCTAATATGCTGATTTGGTGCTCAAGAAACTTTTCTTTTTGTTATCAATTTTGAAAACAGTTTTGCTTCTTCATTTTGTTGTGGAAACCGTGATTTATATATATATATATATATATATATATATATATATAAAAAGTATTTGTCATGACAGCTCTTGGAGTGTTAATATGTTTGGTCTCAGTGGAATAGATCTGCTGCTGCTCATTATTGCTGCTGCAGAGCAAGTACAGCACCTCCTACTGCCAATACATACACAGACACACTGCCGTGAGCATGCAAGACACGCTGCTGCTGCACAATATAGCATACATGAATTACCCATAGCAGGTGGAGCTGGGGGAGGTAAACTGCTACAGCAAACATTTACCAAGTATTTAGGCTTGTTTGAGATGCACTGGCGCTGTTCAGACCGATTGGCATATGACATCGAAGTACCGCAAGAGCAATTCAGAAGCATAAGGAGTTGTATGCTCTCCAATCACTCTTGCGGTACTTTGATGTCATGCGCCGATTGGCCTGCGCAGCGCCAATGCATCTCAAACAAGCCTCTTAAAAATTTGAGCAGCAAGCTCATTGGCTGCTGATGCATAGAGTTTTGTGACAGGACTTTGTATTTACTTTCTTTCTTTATTTCTCAAAAAAAAAAAAAAAAAAAAACCTTTTGTACAGACTTTTGATATACAGTACAGTCCAAAAGTTTGGAACCACTAAGATTTTTAATGTTTTTAAAAGAAGTTTGTCTGCTCACCAAGGCTACATTTATTTAATTAAAAATACAGTAAAAAATAGTAATATTGTGAAATATTATTACAATTTAAAATAACTGTGTACTATTTAAATATATTTGACAAAGTAATTTATTCCTGTGATGCAAAGCTGAATTTTCAGCATCGTTACTCCAGTCTTCAGTGTCACATGATCCTTCAGAAATCATTCTAATATGCTGATCTGCTGCTCAAGAAACATTTATGATTATTTTCAATGTTGAAAACAGTTTTTTTTTTTTTTTCAGGATTCCTTGATGAATAGAAAGTTCAAAAGAACAGCATTTATCTGAAATACAAAGCTTCTGTAGCATTATACACTACCGTTCAAAAGTTTGGGGTCAGTAAGAATTTTTATTTTTATTTGTTTGAAAAGAAATTAAAGAAATGAATACTTTTATTCAGCAAGGATGCATTAAATCAAACAAAAGTGGCAATAAAGACATTTATAATGTTACAAAAGATTAGATTTCAGATAAACACTGTTCTTTTGAACTTTCTATTCATCAAATAATCCTGAAAAAAAATATTGTACACAAATATTTTGTACAATTGTACACATTAAATGTTTCTTGAGCAGCAGATCAGCATATTAGAATGATTTCTGAAGGATCATGTGACACTGAAGACTGGAGTAATGATGCTGAAAATTCAGCTTTGCATCACAGGAATAAATTACTTTGTGAAATATATTCAAATAGAAAACAGTTATTTTAAATTGTAATAATATTTCACAATATTACTGTTTTTTACTGTATTTTTAATTAAATAAATGTAGCCTTGGTGAGCAGACGAAACTTCTTTTAAAAACATTAAAAATCTTAGTGGTTCCAAACTTTTGGACTGTACTGTATGTGTACACTTTTGAATTGCTTCAGTGAATTAAATTCATGGTATCACCATGAATGTGCAAAACAACAAATAACATACTCTGATGATTGTATTTTTTGTATTTTTTTTTTTTTTTTTTTTTTTTTTTTGTGGGATGTTTTAATTAAAATCTACCCGTTTCACATTATAATTATCTCATGGACACATTCATAAGGTAGATTAAGCAGTGGTCTTGATAAGCTTGTAAATGCCTGCGTTGGTTGAGATGAAGGTGGATGCTCGTTAGTCCACCGGCATTATGCATGAGCACTGCTCAGCCTGGTCTATCACTCTCATCTGAACATCTCCATAATAAACACACACGCACACACACACAGAGAGAGAGAGAGAGAGAGAGAGAGAGAGAGAGAGAGAATTCAACAGAGATAAACAGATGAGAGAGAAAGAGTCTGGTAGGAGAGGACAGATGAAAGAAAACAGAGACTGAGGTGGAAGAAGAGAGGGAAATAGAGAGAGAGGTCATGCAAACTTTTAGAGCAGTCTTTCTATTTAGGTCTCAAATTCAGGAAGCTCACTGAAACATCTTGTTAGGGAGCAGCCTTCAGTTCGTATTCCAGAACATCAAAGCCTCAAAGGAGGAAACCCGTCAGCCATTTGCTGCCACTCTCAAAGATGCTCAGAGAGAGAAATATTTCAGTATTTGTGTGAAAGTAGTACTGTATGTGTCTTGACATCCTTTAAATATAGAGAACTGTTGTATGAGCATCATCCATTACTGCGGTAAACCGCTCTGTTGCTCTTATGTATAAGCCAACATGTACCCACCTTACTTATGTAATTTGAAGCATTTCAGAGTGAAACAGCATAATGAGAAATAATGTAGTGCTGGATTTTGGAGTCATGTGCAGTGAGAGAACGATTACAAAGACAAACATTTTTTTTTTTTCTTTGTAAAAACATGCACTGATGAATTGCGCACAATAAGACCATTTTTAATAAGAAAAACAAATCAAACTGATTATAGCTTACATTATGAGGAGTTTAGTTTGAAAGAGAATGACAGGATTAAAAATGAACAAAAAATTAGTAAATTCAGGCCTAATATTGTGAAATATTATTACAAAATTAAAGTAACTTTTTTTATTTGAATATATTTTATATGTAATTTATTTCTGTGATGGCAAAGCTAATTTGCAGCTCAAGAAACTTTTTTTTTTTTAATCAATGTTAACATTTTTATATTTTCAGGATTTTTGATTAATAGAAAGTTCAGTACTTATTTAAATATTTATTTTTTGGTGAAAACTATTGGTAAACTAACTGGTAAAAGTATTACTTAAAAAAAATACATGAAAAAAAAAAATTGATAAAAAAAAATCTAATACATTCAAAATCTAGATACATTTAGAGTAAATTAGAGTATGTATTTCCAAAAAAAAAAAAAGAAAGAAATGTATCATTACCTTAAATGAATCAGTGAAGGAGTACCAATCAGGATTGATAGGTTGTATCATCTCAGGCGGTCACAATCCTCTCATGAGCTTTGCCTTAATGGCTTCTAGCTCTCGCTTTGAATTTATTCCCCTTAAAAAGAAGAGGAGGGAGACTGAAAAGAGAGGCTCTTAATGTGAATCAACAGAATCGACAGCTGTGGGTGTGACATCAAACAGCTTTTTAATAGAATCTCAATTAAAGGACACTAGAGTGTCTATAGTTTTGTTTGTTTGTTTGTTTGTTTGTTTTGTTTTGCTTACAAATATTGTGTTAAATAAAAAAGAATGAAGTCAGAACAGGTCTGTGATGAAATTAAAAACACACAGGATACTGTTCGTCTCATAAAATGCTGACACATTCTGACATGATTTGTTTGTGTATGTGTCAGGTTTTGCATTGTGAGGCCCAAATATCCAAAGCTAAAGATTTGTTCAAACCCTAAAAATACAATCATTGACTATCGTTGTATTATTATGTATGCTGTATTTGTGCCCCCAGAATTTACTTGTTTTCACCATCATTGTTGTCAAAAACAGCTTAATAATAATTAAAACATTTTTAAAGAAACTCCTTTGAGGGTTTAGGTTTAGAGGATCAAATATATCATTAACTCTGTATGAAAACATTAAAAGTCCATAGAAATCTTCCATGTGACAAAAGAACAAACAAACGTGTGTGTGTGTGTGTGTGTGTGTGTGTGTGATATTGACACAGTGGCCTTCCCTGGAGCCATTGCTATATTTATATACAGACTAGACCACAGACCACAGACACCTCTGCCACTGATACATGTGGACACAGATGATGCTCTTCTGTGGACACTAAAAGTTATATTAAATAATATGTTTAATATAAATGTATGTTATATATGTTAAATACATTGAATTTTACTTAACATTCTCAAATTTCAGCATCTGTCCAACTGTATTTCTCTTCATTTCAAGGTGCAAACTGTCTTTTTTCATCCACACCCACTTTCTGTCTATCAGTCTCCCCTCCTCTCTCTCTCTCTCTCTCTCTCTCTCTCTCTCTCTCTCTCTCAACTCACTCTGCCTTTCACAGAGATGTTGACACCTCTTTCTTTTACCGTGTCTTCTTCCATTTTTGCCATTGCACTGAACACACCCGTTTATCACCTCAGGCAAAGTGCTGAAAAGAGTGTGACCTTTTTTTTCCTCACCAAACAACATAATGGTGATTAAGACTTACTTTACTACTTTCATTTTCTAAACACACACGCACACACACACACACACACACACACACACACACACACACACACACACACGCACAAACAGATGGACAATTATCCCCTTTACACTCTTTCTGGATGAATGCAGGCTTTCTTTGGACTTTGAGAAGCAAACACAGAGATTAACACCATCACCACTACTGAATATATTCAAGCTATCTTTTTCATCAAGGCACAAGGTTGTGTCGTCAGACTTTTGATTATTTAGCATCACTTCAAAGCGTCATCAGCTGCACTCGAGGGATCTGCCCATATGTTGTTAAAGTTTGGTTATTAAAAAAACATATGTATAATAAATATTAATAAACCAAGATGCCCCATTGAAATATGTGAGATGTAAAGTTTATTTAAACTGAAAAAGGAAAGCATACATTTAAATTACTGTGAGACATCTGTGTATCTTCGCTCATGACTCCTCAGGAAGCTTCCTCACTCCTCGTTCCTCACCTCCTCGCAGTGCAGTTAGAGAATTGAGATGTCCTTCAAGATGGGCGAGTTTGATCAATTTCCAGATCATAACATGGAGGACGGAGGAATGAGGAAACGAGGAGTGATATTGAGAAGCACCCACAGACATGATGCTGTGAGCATGTAAGATATGCTGCTGCTGCTTAGACATAAATCCTAGTGGTGTCACGAGACACTTAGCTCACGAGACGAGACACGAAATTGGGTTCACAGGGATGAGACCAGATTTTAGAACAGTATTAAGAAATCTTCAGTGACAAAATTCTGGAAAAATAGTCTGCAGGAGCATTTTCAAATGTTTTAACAAATCTTCTTGTAATGAATGCAATTTCAGTTCTACAGATCTTCTGATTGAGGCTGTGTGTGAACTCCTAATTGAAGTAAAAAGTGTTTTAAATCTCTTAAAGCTTTTCTTGATTTACGCTCCTGAGAACGGACTGTTTATCTTTTGGAATGCATACAATATCTTTTATTTTTATTTTTGATGCACAAATTGAATATAGAACAATACGGAGCGCCTAAAGGGACCTTAGCAAAAATTAAAAAATGACAGAGTTTCACGTGCGCGCGCGTTACAATTTCCGGTTTGTGTATACTATAACCTATTTCATTTTTGCACATGAACTAATAAGGATCATGAAAATTAAAGAGAAAATGAGAGTATGGATGCATATGTACTAATACAGCTGTATTTGCTCAAAATCTGGATTTCTTAGACCAGATCGTCTAGGATAAATCCAGCTAATTATTCGTTTTAATTTTTTTTTTAACATGTGCCTTCCTTTATATCTAAAGTCCTTTATGTCAATGGCTCTGCTCGCAATAAGCGCTGTTAGAACTGAATGAAGAAAAAGGGCCGTTTGATCTTGTGAAATACGAAATTTTAGTAGGCCTACATTTAACAGTTCCAGTATTTTTGTCACAGACACGACAGGCTCCAACACCCTCCAATCACAGCGCACTCCATCTCCTGAGTACTGATCACACGCATCTGCACCTCATCAGTACCAGTACAAAAGACACTCACACTCACTCGTCTCGTTCGCAGACTTACCTTCATGCTTACCTCAAGGACTCCTAGCGATCTACTTACCTGTCTCCAGCGTTTCCAAGTCTCCTCCTGTGTTCCCAGTCTGTGTGTGAGTGTCTTCTGTCTCCAGCGTCGTTCGTCTTCACCATCATCCAGGATCTTCACCACTACAAACACAAAGGACAGTATCATTCATCTACATCTAATCATTCACTCCAAAGTTCACCTTACACTCACCTGGACTACTGTTATCTCTGCTGTGTGTTAAATAAACATCAATAACTGTTATATCCAGTCTCCGACCCTTCTGTATTGTAACAGAAGACCGGACCTAACCGTCAGACACCAGCATGAGTCATCCAGATCACTTTCAAGAGCACGCTGACGCTTTGCGCCGAGCAGTCACCGTCAATCCTTCATTACCACCAGCGAGCACCTCCGGCAACACCACCACTACTCCTTCACAGCCAGTGTACGCCCTTCTTTGGTTCGGTGGAGGATTGCAACGGATTCCTCCTGCAATGTTCGCTGGTCCTGAAGATGCAACCGCACTTATTTCCCACCGAAACCTCCAAGGTAGTGTTCTTGATTTCACAGTTAAATGGCAAAGCACTGCAATGGGCCGATTCTATTTGGTCTCAAAATAATCCTGTCACTCAGTCTTATTCCGGCTTCATAGCTCACTTCAAGGAAGTCTTCGGGAAACCAGCCTGGAACTCTTCGATTGGTGAGAAATTATATAATTTGAAACAAGGCACAATGACTGTGAACGAATATGCTCTTCAACTCAGAACGCTGGCTGCTTCAAGCGGTTGGAATGAACAAGCCCTGTTAACCACCTATCGTCAAGGATTGGATCCTCGAGTGCGGTTGCATCTCGCTGCATACGAGGATTCCATCGGGCTAGAAAGCTTCATCCAACTCTCTATACGCTTCGCCACTCATATGCAGTCGTGCCTCGAAGAGCACCAGGGCCAGCCACTGTTCAACACCCTCCTCCATCGACCAGAATCCGTCAGCCCTCCAGAACCAGCCCACGAACCCATGCAACTGAATATTTCAAGGCTCACTTCCACTGAACGGCAGAGATGGCTGACCCAGAATCTGTGCCTCTATGGTTCTCCACATGCCCAATTCGTCCTCCTCGTCCCATGGCGAGTGCCATCATTCCCTCTATAAATAAGATGAAACCACTCACCACCGTCGTAAACCTTACTGCTACTGATGTTTCCATTCCAGTTGTTGCACTCCTCGATTCTGGGTCAGCAGGTAACTTCATCTCCAGCACTCTCTGCTGTCAGCTCAAGCTCAAGACCTCGGCTACGCCGTCCACCTGCCAGATCCACTCAGTAACAGGTAAACCTCTTAGTAGAAGACATGTACGTCAGACTGTCGGTCCATCTAACTGCAAGTGGGAATTCTTCACGTGGAGAAATTACATCTGCTGGTTCTGGAGGAATCCACCGCTGACGTGATCTTGGGGTGCCCCTGGTTGGAGCAGCAGAATCCAGTCATCTCTTGGAAGACCAGCGAGATCCTGAAGTGGGGCAACACCTGTTTCTCAATCTGTTTATCTGAATTTCCTGTTCCATCATCTCCAAGCCCTGAACATCTCTCTGTCTGTGCCACGTCCATTGAGAGTCCAGTAGAGAAACGCTCTGTGGATATACCACCGTGTTACGCCCCCTTCAGTGACGTCTTCTGCCCACAGAGAGCTTCCAATCTGCCTCCACACCGGCCATGGGACTGTGCCATCGATCTGCTTCCGGGTGAGTCAGTGCCCAGGGGAAGGATCTACCCCCTGTTGATCCCGGAGGAGAAGGCCATGGAGGATTACATCAAGGAAGCTCTGGCACAAGGTTACATCCACCCATCTACTTCCCCTGTTGCTTCGAGTTTCTTCTTTGTGGCTAAAAAGGACAGAGGCTTGCGGCCATGTATTGATTACCGGGCTCTAAACATACCCCCTTCTTCCTGAAACGCCTCAGTGCAGTTCCTTGGGTACAACATCAACAGCAGTGGCATCTGGATGGACGAGAGGAAGGTGGATGCCATCAGGAACTGGCCAACTCCCTCTACAATAAAATAACTCCAATGCTTCCTCGGTTTTGCCAACTTCTATCAACACTTCATCCAAGACTACAATTCCATCACCAGGCCACTTACAGGTCTCCTCCGCAATAAGCCCAAGTCTCTGTCCTGGACCCCAGCTACCACTAAGGCATTCAACATCCTGAAAGAAGCCTTCTCCACCGCTCCGCTCCTCTCCTCATCCACCCTGAACTCGACCAACCTTTCGTGGTAGAGGTTGACGCCTCCACCACCGGAGTAGGAGCGGTGTTGTCTCAGCAGCAGGGGACCCCCTGCTGTCTTACCACCCACAGTCTAATGGGCAGACGGAAAGGAAGATCCAGGATATCGGTCGCTTCCTCCGTACCTTCTGTCACGGCCACCAGGACTCTTGAAACCAGTACCTGGTTTGGGCTGAGTACGCACAGAACTCCATCTACTGGACTCACCCCTTTCCAGTGCATGCTCGTTACCAACCCCCACTGTTCCCCTGGTCAGGGGAACCACACCCTCCAACACCCTCCAATCACAGCGCACTCCATCTCCTGAGTACCGATCACACGCAATTGCACCTCATCAGCATGCCAATCAGCACCAGTACTAAAGACACTCACACTCACTCAGTCACTGTCTGGTCTCGTTCGCATCTAGACTTACCTTCATGCTTACCTCAAGGACCCCTAGTGATCTACTTACCTGTCTCCAGTGTTTCCAAGTCTCTTCCTGTGTTCCCAGTCTGTGTGTGAGTGTCTTCTGTCTCCAGCGTTGTTCGTCTTCACCATCATCCAGGATCTTCACCACTACAAACACAAAAGACAGTATCATTCATCTACATCTCATCATTCACTCCAAAGTTCACTCACCTGCACTACTGTTATCTCTGCTGTGCGTCAAATAAACATCAATAACTGTTATCTCCAGTCTCTGACCCTTCTGTATTGTAACAATTTTTACATGGGACAATATAAATATGGCTTACTGCCCTAACGAAATACAAAGATTCATCATTTTTACTGAACTAATGTTTTTTCATGAACCATTAAATGTGGCATTATGACAATGCACACTGAGCCCATTTCCCAGCGCGATTCTTGGATGCCACAGAGTTAAATACGTTAAAACGGACATAAGTCCTTGAAATATGATGCACTTCCCTAACGAAAGCCACATTTTGAGAACTTTTTACTGTATCAGCCTTTTTTTTTTTTTACTTGGCAAAAAGAACAATGCACACAGCTATTCATACCCCGGCCGTCATAGAGAATGCTTTAAAGCAGACATAAGGCTGTGATATAAAATGCACTACGAAAGCCTTATTTCAGCAAATAGATCTTTATTAATTTATACACATCCATACTCGCATTTTCTGCATAATTTTTGAGTGCAAACAGAAACCAAAACAGAGACCAGAGCTAAGAGATCATTACAACTACACAGCCCAGCCTAAGATAGGTTTGATATTGGGAGACAGGCTATTGTTTGTAGCCTAACATACAATAGATGTTAAAGCTCTGTTGCGAAACGAATCCTCCACCATGGTTTTGTCAGTCATCTCCTTACGTACTTGTCACGTGATCAGTGAACTGTGATTCCAACCTGATCTCACAGCAATTCGTAAGTATTTTATGCGGTGGCTAATTCGTACTAAATTCATATGACCTCACTCATACAAATTCATACGTTTTTTGCAAAAAAAATCATACGAATGACCTACCTCAAACCCCGCCCCTAAACCTACCCATCAGTGGGTAGGTCCACGCCCTATCAACCATTTAGAGAACCCTAGCAACCAAAAACTAAAGAGGGATATCTTCAAATCTGAATGTCACAGAGGCATGGGGATTGGCTTATATTGGCAAGCAGCCTTTGGTGTATCATCACTAGCAGATGCCAAGCCACTCCCTAGCAACCAAACAAAGTACCCTAGCAACCGTTTAGCAAGACCTATATCTCTGCATCAGAGCATCGTAGAAACATGGCGGTTGGCTCTTTTGACTCATCCTAGCAAACTGGACTTTCAACATGCTACACATGCTAGCAGTGAAAAGCTACATGCTAACAGTGATTAGTTGTTAAATTGGGCTAAGAACATGCTAAGAACTCTATAAAAACTCCATAAAAACCATCTGTGGCAACTACCAACCACCTAGTAACATCATAGCAACCACCCAGGTTATCATAGCAACTGCCTAGAAACCACCCAGAACACCCTAGCAATCGCCTAGCAACACCTTAGCAACTGCCTAGCAAAACCCTAGCAACCACTCATGTTACCATAGCAACCACCCAGAACACCCTAGAAACCGCCTTGCAACACCTTGGCAACCACCCCAAGTACCATAGCAACCACCTAGCAACACCTTAGCAACCACCCCAAGTACCTTAGCAACTGCCTAGCAACCACCCAGGTTACCATAGCAACCACTCAGAATACCTTAGCAATTGCCAATAAATACCCTAGCAACCGAGTGCTGAGTTTTGCCACTGCAAGCACCATTCACATTTTCTTCAGGAAATGTACATACTAGTTACTTTTATTATTCCTTTGGTGTGTTTTGAAGCTTAAACTCTCCCTGCGTTCCATTTGGCAGGGCTCATCCCTATGTCCTAATCCCTTCAAAGGGTTTATCCTCCGGAGTGAGAGCTTTGAAGGGATGAAGAGTGTAGGGGTCAAACAAAAATATTTTTGTGTAACGCACTTCTGCGTCATCTTAACGAGACAATCAAGGAGACGCCTTCGTATTTTTCCCCTGGTTTAATCTTTATTACTATGCATTGATTTACTGTAGTAACATTATAAGCTACTGCCAGTCTTTTACGTTAAATATATTGTGTCTATGTATTTGAAACATTTGAATGGACTGATAAAGAGAGCTGTGAAGTATTTTTTGTTGAAGTACAATGTCATTTTGACTATAATAATGTACCAAATCTAATGTAAATATGTAGTAGTAGTACTCTAATGTAGTAGTAAAATACTATATATACATTTATAGATAAAATTAAATTTGAATAACCTCCTGTACCCATTCTATGACGTCAAACAACTTCCCTGTGTAAAGGATCATGGGGCCCCGAAGTGTCCATCAGTTGAACCCTTCGAAATCCTTCATTCCGAAGGGCCCTTTTAAGTGGCCAGTTTTGAGCACTTTGGTTTGGAACAACAAACCTTCAATATGGCGGCCATGATTGTTTTCACTCCGAAGTGCCCTTCGGAGGGTAATATATCCCATTTGGAATGCATCGTCTGAATCCCATTAATTGCAATATAATATAAAAATGCTTTTTTTTTTTTTCTTCCGTTCATTTATTGTACAATACACAAAATGACAGTTGTCATATTTTTTTCAAAACCTGTATTACTTTCTTGTGAAACACAAAAAGAGAATAATGGTGATGGAGGGATGCAAAAAAAAAAAAAAAACTAGGTGAGTCACCTATGAATATATAGGCTTCTCTCAAGATGATTGGGTAGATCATTTGAACATTTTCTTTCTAAATGTTTTATTTAATTTTATTTTTTGTTGAAAACTGATGTTAAAAATAAAATGTAGTGGAAAACCAAAACCTATGATGGGTAGAGGTCATTTTTTATTACAGGTTGTAAACTTAATACAGGACATCAAGTTAATATGGTCCTTTGTGTTAAGTATATCAAAGTATTTACATTAAGTTACTAAACTTGAGTAATGTAAGGAAATACGTTACAAATGACTATTTAAAGCATGTATTTTGTAATCTGTAGTGAAATACATTTTACAAGTAACCTTCCAAACCCTGTGTAAATGTGGTGGTGGCACATTCTATGCCAATTTCACCCTGACACTCTGTCATGGCATATCATGAGAGATTTTCACGACAAGAAATCTCATCTAGGCCTGTCATGATTGGTCGATATAATTAGTCGCTGATAATAGTTACATACAGAAGGGGATGGAGACACAGGTAGAATACAAACAGTGTTTATTGAACATCCAGAGGGAGCAGGTAGATTGCAGGTAAGTGAAGGCAGGTATATTTCATAACAGGGGTGATCATAGAACTGATACTTGTCTTGTTTTTCCCAGGGATCATGGATGGCAGGCAGATGATGAGCAGACCGGACACAGAGACACTCACAGGTGATGAGGAGAAGACTAGGAGACGAGGAGAATGCTGGAGGCAGGTAAGTAATCGTCGGAGGAGTCCTTGAGGTAAGCATAACAGGTAAGTATGCATTAACGAGACCGGACAGTAACTGTGTGTTTTGTAGTGCCTGTGATGATGGTGCTGATGCGTGACAGGTGTGGGTGATTAGTACTCTGGTGAGGGAGTGCGCTGTGATTGGGTGACTGTGGCAATAATACGCTGTATATCTAATACGCTGATAATTAGTCAACGTCAATATTTTTAAACAACTGATCATTTTATATTATTTTACCTTTTAAATTTCATTTTCACACTTTGACTAAAATAACAACTGTTTCCTCCACACCACTAGTGTGAGCTAACGTTATGCGCACCACGTCAATGTTTCCAAGGATGGTGGGTGAAGCGGAGTCGAGTGCGATGTCAAACGAGTTTGTTAGCAAAAGTTTTCAAAGGCCAAAGGGGTCTAAAGTATGGGAGTACTTCAGATTAGCTGATAATAAAAAGGTGGTTTGTACACTCTGGTTTCGTTGGCAAACTATTGTCATACTATACATACAACTATTGACCTACACCTGCTATGTGCCTGAGCCAGTATGGCTCAAACTAATTAGAATGTGCACCATGTGTGAATTTAACAAATTATATTATCTAGCAGTGTCAAGATTGTGGGAGAAACCGTATTTATTTTGCATGGTAGCATCAAGGGACTGTGCTAGTTAGGGTAAAAAAAGGTGCTCATGAGCCATCTCTCCCCAGGCATGGTGTATGGTATACACAGCGGCGGGCAAAGCTAGTTTGGCCTTGTACAATATGGCAGTGCTGCAGACCTACCAGACAGATTTGTTGAAGGACTTGGACCAGAGCAAGAGACTGTCTCCCGAGGCAGTCCTTGAGCTCTGCAGGGCCACAGATTTAGTCCTCCGTTCCACCGAGCAGATGGCAACTGCCATAGTTTGATGCATTCCTGGTCCCCACCAGGAAGGTGTTGGCCTCCCTCCAGCGTATTAGTCTGTAAGTGGTCGTGCAGATGTTAGCGTGCATCTCCGAGGAGTTTATGAGGGGATGGCGATTGGTAGACAGGGACTGAGTGAAAAAAACTAAAAGCTTTCTCATCCCCGCTGCTGTGCAACAATGTGGTCTGGCTATGTCTATGCCTGGTGTGATAGAAGCCACTCATCTCATGCCCCCTTATGCTGGAGGTGATAATTGGACATGGATGTAGCTTCTTGCACATTCTTTTGAGTGAAGGAGGAAGAGGCAGATTCATAAGCAGCGAAATGGGAGAATCCCCATTTGCTTTTGACTGCCCCTCAAACACTGTGCTGGAGGAGAGAGTCTAGGCCTGCCCTCTTCCATTGGAAGTTGTTGGTGGAGGTGTGCATAGCACATTTCCTTTCTTGTCCCCTTCAACACCAAAGCTGGTCGTTGTGAGGCGTCAGCATACCTCCTTGCTAGAACTCTCCAAATAAAGCCGATCAGGTTGATGTCACGGTTCGCAGATACATTGTTTCCTTCTTGTCGCGTGCTCTGTGTTGTGACAGCAGTGGGTGTGTTTGTGTTGGTATGCGTGCGAGTGTGTTTGTGTCCAGGCCACGTGGATCATTAGTGGATCCAGCTGCCACTCATCACCGTCCCCACCTGCCGCTCATTCCCTCATCCCTTAAATACTCACCTCATTCTCATCTCCATTGTCAGATCGTTGTTTGGTGTCCTGTTCGTGGTTGTCTGTTCCTGACCGGAGTTCCTGTTGTTTGTCGTCAGTCCCTGGTTGATTGTCATCGTGTCTCGTCTTCTGTCTGGATCCTGGAATCATCTCACCGCCACTCTTCACGTCACCAACTCGCTTCACCAGCCGATCATCCCAGTCCCTGCGCCAACCGAAGCCTGCACATTTCATTGACTGTGACATTATTCTGCTTGTTGTTCAATAAATGGCGTTACTTGCAATTGCTTCCTGTGTTCAATCATGACAGTTGACTATTGGAGAGGAAGCAAGCCTTTTTCTGGTTACCCACTTTCTCATTTGCTCCTCCTTTTTTTCTGATGTTAGTAACCTATTCTATTATTGTATCTAACTATCATAAGGGCAGTGTCAATGGTGGGTGGTGTTGGCAGATGTTCGGACATCCTGCCCTCTGCCCCTTGAATCTTGAAGTGCCAGTGTAGAAGTAGGGTGGTGACTGTAGCTGTATGTCAAGAGCATCCTGCATACTGCCCTGCTAACACTGAATGTGATGACCACATCAACATCTTCCACTATTTGCCCATGGCTGAGGCCAGTGGATGAGTTGTAGTGGGCCCTTGGGGGTCATCAGTATGAGCCTTTAAGATGACGCCCAGGGAAGGGGAATAAATTAAAGAGGTTTATCTCTGCTCTCCATATTGCCCCCATCCGGCTTGTCCAGTTCGGAGGTGAACATGGTCATAGGTCATAGGTCTGCCTGGGTCCCTGATGGTCTGCTAGGAAAGTGGTCGTGGATCAGGAGGATGTTGAGTTGACAATCAGCTCCACAGTTGCTGGCTGCCCTTCCAGGCAAGATACTCTGAAGTGCTCGAAATTTTAGGTGCACTTTGAAGGACAGAGGGTTGAGCAGGCAGTTGAGAGAGCTAAGATGTTCTCTCCTGTCCATGGGGTTTCAGGTTTTGTTTCCCTTGGTTGGGTTGCTTTTAGAGTCTGTGAGACGGGGTGCAGCTAGAATACCTGCCTTCTTCTGTTAAAGTTCCTTAACTAAAACTTTGCACTTCCTCTGCTTCACCCTTCAGCATTGTGATAAGGACGAAGGTGAGAGCTGGAATAGCGGTGGAGTAAGAAGTATTGGTCTATGCTTAGTCTTAGGATGGCAGCAACCTGCCCTCTTCTTTTGAAGTTGTTGGTGGATGCTGTTGCAACAGTGACACCCCCCTTGTTTTTGAAGAGAGGTGTAAGGGAATACACTCTACCAAGAAGTTAAGTGTTTTTTATGTCCCTAAACCTGTACGTGACCTCAGTATGCTCGGCTGAAAGGGAAAAGTTACATCTCCAGGCAACTGCACATTTCAGAGCGGTTGCCGAGGAAACACCTGAAAGTTTCCCATCAGTGTTGGCGATCATTTTTGAGCGCTTCAGTGCTGGTTTGAACCACCTGTGATAATAGCAAAGAGCAGCTGCTGTTAAAAGCCTCTTGATGGAGCAGGGGGCTCTTATATCATCATATTCTCACAAACTAATCTTTTCTGTTCTTTTCTGTTCTAATCAGTACTGTTATCAGATTTTAAATAACATTCAATCATATTGTTTGAAACTTTCTGTAAGGCTCATTGAAGGAAAATCATCGAGTGTCCCTTTCAAGGAAAATGAACATCAAAGGCTTATGATCACAAGATGCATGCAGATGAAATATGAAGTGATAAAATACTAATCACTCTGGCATTTAGCCATGAAAGCCACTGGGTGGATCAAAGCTTTAGAAAAGCCACTATGTATGCTTGTACTCATGTCTCCTGATTTTTTGCTCATTTACCTTTCTTATTTCAAAAGAATGTAATTTCATGACTGATGGCTCTTTTCTCACGTTCCCTATCATACTATGTCCCTCATCATAATCTAGGCTCTCACTGTGGTCAGACGCAGGAGAATAACAGAGGGTATTTTTTACAAACTAGCCTTGTCATCATAATCCCAGCATGAAAACATTTCAAAACGGAGCCGATTAAAGCCTGGACTGTAATCTTATTATCAGACCATAATACAACATGTCTAGCTGTGCTGAGGAAGTCACACAGAGTAAGTCACACCAGCATGGATGGAAAGCTGTAAACACAGGCTCAGAAGTTCAGAATAAATCACCCACCTGTACACTGCCTATTTAATATATATTATGTGAAACACCACAAATACAACAATGAACATTTCAAAAAGTAGTATGCTACAATATTTTGTAATGACACAATCTCATCATGGTGCATGTTTAATTCTGCAAGTGCTTAATACAGTAATCATTTTCAAAATGATATATTATAGACTAATATTACTTCCATGCAGAAAATTAGCACACCATGTACAGTATACATCATACATTTTGCAAAAATACACTAATATTTGTTTCATGTACAGTCAGATGTTCTTTGTCTATGTGTCAGTAAATCAAACCAGTGACTAAACGGTCAACTTCACGTTGTTTCCCTTAGTAGGATGAAAATAATCTGTTATTTAAACTGTGATTAAATTATATATAGAAAGCCATCAAAGAACGCTCCATTTACATTCGCCAGAGCTGTCAATCAAACAGCTTGCGCTGGAGCTATCAATCAAATAGCACAAGTTTATCAGTGACTGAGTTCTGGACTCACGCCAAAACTGCCGTTTTATTCAACAAATCTCTTAGTTACATTGAGTTTGCACTGTTATGATGAAAGCATATATTTGTTAGTATGCAGAAACTGAGTTGCAATGACGAAAATCACTGTTTTCATGCATTCAACAACATGTCTGTGTCTACAATTGTTCATCACTGCAACCTTTCATGCCACAATCTTAAATATAATGCCACAGATTAAAGTGTAATGCTATAATCATCACTTTTCATGATTAGTTAACCTTGAGAGCTGCAATAGTAAAAACGTGCTAAATGTTTTTGAGAGTAATGTTAGCCAATCACAGCAGACATGCCCTTAAAACAGAGCGTTCAAATCATAGGCTAAAATCAGGGTAGGAAAAATGCCTTTTATTTCTAAATTATGACAATTTTTGGTGTAAAATGTATACTAACATTATAAATACACCCCAGTAAACAATAAAACAATAAAACAACGCAGTTCATGACCCCTTTAAAAGTTCTAAAATATTATTACAATTTAAAATAACTGTTTTCTATATGAGTATATTTTAAAATGTATTTTTTTTCCCCTGTGATGGCAAAGCTGAATTTTCAGCATCATTAGTCCAGTCAGTGTCACATGATCATTGAGAAATCATTTTAATATGCTGATTTGCTTCTCAAGAAATTGTTATTAATGCTGAAAACAGTTGTGCTGTCTAATAGTTGACTAACCATAATATATATATATATATATATATATATATAATGTAATATATTATATATATATATATATATATATATATATATATATATATATATATATTGTTTATTGTCGCTTTTTGATCAAATTAATGTGTCCTTGCTGAATAAAGGTGTTTTATTTTATTTTATTTTTATTTTTTTAATCTTTTGACCCCATTTGAACAATATTGTACTGCAGCATTAGCAGTATAGTATTATGAACATACTCTGAATATAAACCATAACATTTTGATTTAGATTAAAACCCTAGACATAAAGCATTAATTCACTCATATGGTACTGAAGTTTTAAATCCATCTCTTTTTTAACTTTTGAGATGGTAAACAGCAAAGTTCAAAGAATCTTGTGTAAGAATAGGTTTATAGCTGTGTATTTTGGCTACTTCTCTCCATTAGGGGTGGAAAGGCACAAGGGAGTCAGGGGCTATTGACTCCTAGTCAGAGTCGGCGCCAGAGCAGATCTACTGGAGGGGCATTGGGTCATCGGCGGGGGGGCACTGCAGTTTAAGAAATATTTTTACGCAGTGGCGACATCACAGTCCAACACAGCAGAAATGCAATAAATAAGAGAAACACGTTTTATTATTATTATTATTATTATTATTATTTGCGAGTTTTGTTTATTCTTGTTGTTGTTAATTTCTATATCATGTAGCCGCGTTTCCATTACACATTTGCGCAAAACTTTTGCGATATTTTTTTAACCATTTCGTTATTTTGGCTTGAAATTTCGTTTGTGGGAAATATGAACTGAATTTAGAAATGCTTTTGAAATTAAAAACGTTGCGTTTAATAAACAAAATGAAGACAGCGTTTGGAGTGGAGTCACATTAAAAGGCAGAAAAGGCATAAAGTTATGCCCTCTCTCTACTCGAAATTCAGCTCAGTCACAGCGTAGGGCTGTCCTGGAGGCTATACGCAAATAAATGCAGTTTACCCATCTCTGACATGTCAGAAATAGTTCATCCACCTCTCAACAGTTTATGCACTTCCAGAAAACCATTATGTAGGCCTATCACTGGTTATAAACATTAGACAACATAGCCTCCATCAAAAACACCCCTTTACAACATATAAGTAACAGGACAGGACCGCTGACATAACTGAGGCACGCATTCGGGCAGCAAGTAGCCAATTGGATAAGCCACGCACCAGGCAGAAATGACATAAGCCAACACGATCACATGAGAATGCGTATCAATAGTACGAGTGTGTAATCTCGTAGAATATAGGCAAATAAATTGCCATAAAGTGCGTACCATAAGCACGCCAAATTCTACGAGATTACAATCTCGTACTACGCATTTTCGTGTGATCGGGCTCATATCTTACCTGTAAGACTTACAGAGAGCCAAGTATAAAACACATACACAATTCTACTGATTAGTAGGCCTTATCAAAGCCAGGGCTGGCTTTAATAAGTGAAATGAACAAACGACTTACCCTCAGAAGAGTTGCAGGCGAGTGTTTTCGTAAATCCATTTTTTGTCTATAATTAGGCTAACAGTTAGCGCTAAATGTCTATGATAAAGACGGACAAACTGAAATGGATTATGCGCGCAGCGCGCTGAAAATCAACAAGTTTACTCAGCGACCAATAAGCATTGACCTGTGATGACCAAGCCTAGTAACATGTCATGAACAACCAAAATTAATGTTTTCCCCGTTGATTTCATTTTATTTCATTTAAGTTACAATTTGTACATTTAATATTAAAAGAATAACTAAAAGTTATTTTTTGGGGGGGCCACGCCATGGCCTGTGGTAGGAGGGGCATCAATGACCGCTAGGGGGGGCACGGCCCTCGAATGCCCCACCATAGCGCCGACACTGCTCCTAGTGTAAATCACAAACTGAGGCTCTCAAACTCTTACATGCATTATATTTTAGCTATCATTTAAATAAGACATACGTTTTTATTTTCTGTGAATGAGCACATATTAATTTTTTATTAATTTTTATCTTCAGTAAAGCATTTTGCAAACACTGTTTTAAAAGTGCTGTATAAATAAAGTTGTACAAATGTGAAGATTCTGTTGGACGTCTGGTAATTAAGAATACACAGCTTACAAAGATTTTTTTTTTTTTTTTAAGAAATGACAGCTGTCTGGAATATCTGAAAAGTGTTATGATCATGTAGAGTAAACAGATCTTTCAATGTTCCAGAATTATTTTGGTATTGAAAAAGATTTACTGATGAAAAAATATAGCGAAATAAATATAGCTGTTTTCTCCCAGCAAAGTCACCTTATCCTTAGTAATCTGGTATTGGAAATATTAGACATGCATTATCTGGTGGTAACAGATGAGCTAAATTGGTCCAGTGTCACAGATCTGTCAGGCTTTCACACTAGCCAATCACAGCACACTCCCTCACCAGAGTACTAATTACACACAAATGCACCGCCATCAAGCCAGCCATAACATGTGAACACCTCGTTTCAGCTCATTTTCTGGTCTCGTTTCTACGAAGTGGACTACTTACCTGATCTCCAGCGATTTCCCCAGCATTAACTCCAGTCATATTCTCCAGTGATATTCTTCAGCAATCATTCTCCAGTGTCTTCCTCTCCCTCATGTTTCCTGTGTACACCTGCAAGTAAAGCCAAGTTTACACTACAGGACTTTAAACATCGGCAGATCGCTGTTGTAGTGAATTAACTCAAAGGGGAAATATTAATAATTATTCATAACTCAATTTATTAGCAGATGGAGTCAGAACCAAACATGTATTGTGCACAATTCTTTATTAACTAACTCACAAACACATAACTAAACTAACAAACACATAACATACACAAAGGTCACACACATACATAGGTAAGAATGAGTAATGATAGAGTTGAACCAGAAGGGGAACCATTCATGGAGCTATAGGAAAAAGTCAAAGACAATCTGGAAAAGAATCATCAGTTTCCTTAGTAATAAAACACCTTTGCTGATAAAGGTAAGTTTTACACATCAATACTAAATCACTGTTTAGTATTCAAATGTACAATACTATAATAAAAAAAAGCAAGATGCCTTTAGGCTGAGGAGCACCGGGTCTGCAGGCTGTGGAGACATCGAGGATTCAGTCCGAAGTTTTTGCCAGTATCTTCTGCGTTAGATGAAGTACTATGTAACAACTTATAGATGAGCACATGGCCGGGTTGTCGGCAGAGGCCTAAGCCTTTTCAGGCTTAGGCCTACAGGCCTTGGCCTGAAAAGGCCTGCAGCAAGAAGGAGGGTCTCTTCAGTCGTCCAAGAAGCAAGGAAAGAGAGGGAGTGGCATTTTTCGCTGGCTTTTAACCTCTGGTCAAAGTCACACCTCTTAGTTGTTGACCAGACCAATGAAGATGTTGTATTTCCGGGTGACAACACACCCCCTTGTCGGGGCTTTTACGACCGAGCAAGATCAACTAGCTGAGTTTCTGAAGAAGAACTACTGATGTGTTGCACAGGTATGGACATACTGCATACACAAGCATTTAAATCTTCTCGATACAAACCTATAGACACTAAACATGACATAATTGAAGTTATCTTAAATGTATCATAAAACATGTGAATACAATGAGTGTAATATAGTACACGGTAATAATGGATACCATTTCCTGGGGATGTGCATGTTCATTTATAGAACAGTCTGTCTATATATTAATGCAAGAGAGTCTGTGTTATGTGGGGATAATGCAGGAAAGGTGCACGTTTTCGTGTGTCTCTTCTCTGCTCTCAATGTGGCAACCACATTCTTTATTGCAATAAAACTTGTAACTAAGAACTTCTCAGGGGATGGGGGACAGGCCCCAGAGTGCTTTAAACAATTATTGGTTAACTATAACAAATAATTGTGTCTGATTTGTCTCAGTTGTTACACTGTGCTGTTCAGACTACATTACTTACTGTGGAGTCTTGAAGTTGTTGTGGTGTTCACACTACGTGACACTATGTAAATGATCCGCAACAGGGGGTTACACACTACTTGAGCTGATGACAACTGTCACCCAATGACTTTATTTGAAAATAGATGTTGGGATGAAATTTTTAATTAATTTGATCACTCGCTGATTTTCCCACGATCACAGCCCAACCTGTTGGCAAGCTCGTTAACTTGCAAATTGGGCTTGAATCGGGTTTAAAATCCTGTAGTGTAAACTTGCCATAACCATACCAGCAAAAGTATCCTTCCAGAGGAGGTGATTGCTTCCCATCTGCAACCAGTCATTCCATCCATGATCTGCTGGACCTGTAAGACAAGATATATCTATATTACCAAGTTATACTATCATCTACTATCATACTATCATACTGCATCTAAAGTATCACTTCAACTGCGTACTTACCAATTATCACCGTTCTACTCAGTTCCTGTCAATAAAACTCTTCATTGTCTGTTATTATTTGTGTCTGAATCTATATTCCATAACAGAACACCAGACCCACAACAGTTAACAGCAACATAAGTTTGCAGACCAGTTCCAGGAGATCGTGGATTCTCTTCATCAGATTCTCACCACTACACTACACTTATCTACCACCACTTCCATCACCACCACTACCACTCCGTCACTGACTGTTGTTGCCTGTCTCATGGCCAAACCAGTGCCCTACTCTGCCTCGGTGGAGGATTGCAATGGATTCCTCCTCCAGTGTCCGTTGGCCATGGAGATGCAGCTGCATCTCTACACCTCAGATTGAGTGAATATCGCATTCATCATTTCCCTGCTGACAGGGAAAGCACTTCCAATGGGCGGAAACCATCTGGGCCAGGCTGGTACAGTGAAACAATCCCTAGACAATTTATTCAATTATTTCCATGAGGTCTGTGGGAGACACATCAGTTAGTGAGCAACTTCATCATCTCCATCAAAGGAAAATGTCTATTAATGATTTTGCTCTCAAGTTCAGGACTCTCGCAGCTGCCAGCAGATGGAATGAGTGCTCGCTCCTCACCACCTACTGGCAGGGACTGGAAACCAGAGTGTGGCTGCATCTCACTTCATATGGTGATTCCATAGGCCTTGAATGCTTCATCCAGCTGTCCATCAGAGTTGTCAATCGTATGCAGTCATGTCCCTACATCCCCTGCTGCTTCAAGTTTCTTCTTTGTGGCCAAGAAGGATGAAGGCTTGTGGCCTTGTATTGATTATCGTGCTTTCAACAAGACGACAGTTAAGTTTCACTCCCCACTTCCCCTTACCCCAGCGTCACTTGAACATCTCCACGGAGCCACAGTGTTCACCAAGTCGGACCTCGGCAACGCCTAAAACCTCATCTGGATACGTGAGGGGGACGAGTGGAAGACAGCTTTTGTGACACCTACAGGCCACTATGAGTACCTCATGATGCCGTATGGATTGGTCAACACCCCAGGAGTTCCTCTATTGTTTTGAGATCATTTACATCGATGACATCCTTGTCTACTTCCGGAGCATGGCTGAGCTGAACATCGCCAGCACATTGCAGAGGTCCTGAAATGCCTGAGAGAATACCACCTTTTCCTCAAAACTGAAAAATGCTCTTTCCACCTATCCTCAGTGCAGTTCCTTGGTTACAACATCAGCAGCCATGGCAAACAGATGGACAAGGGGGAGGTACTAACTGCCCCACTCCAACCACCATTAAAGAACTGCAGCACTTCTTAGGCTTTGCCAACTTCTACAGACAGTTCACCCAGAACTTCAGTACAATCACCTGCCCACTCACTAGTCTGTTGAAGAAAAAGCCCAAGTCTCTGTCCTGGTCACCACCTGCCACTGAAGCATTCCAGTGCCTCAAAGAGGCCTTCACTAGCGCACCACTCCTAATCCACCCAGATCCCAATATGCCTTTCATTTTGGAAGTGGGTGCATCCACCACTAGGATAGGAGCGGTGCTGTCTCAGCAGCAGGGGATCCCAGCCAAGCTCCATTCATGCGCCTTCTTCTCCAAGAAGCTCAGCCTGGCGAAGAAGAACTACCACATTGGCAACAGGGAACTCCTTGCAATCAAGCTGGCCATAGAGGAATGGAGGCATTGGTTGGAGGGTGCACAAAACTGTGTTAACCCTCTGGAGTCTGAGGCTGATTTGGGGCCTGGAGAAGTTTTGACATGCCCTGACATTTGTGCTTTTTTCATTTGTTCATAAACACATTAATGACACAAGTGTCATTACACTGTATTCAGCACAAACTAGGCTACCATAATATGTGAGGAACATGTATGTACATGTTTGTGTTTTTGAAGGAATAACATTTATGCGTGGTTATTGAAAAAACCAAAAACTTAAGTCACTGAAATAAGGCCAAAAAAAGTATATTAAATCTGTGTTCATAAGACTTCTGGGTATTGGAGGTTGTAGACTAGAGTTTTTGCTTCAGAATTATGTAAAAATTATGCTGCTTACTCCTTCATATAAAACAATATATTGATTTCGTTTTTGCAAGTCACTTTTTGTCAAGAAACACAGTATGCATGGAGGCGTGAATGATCATGAATAATGGGCCATTTACACCTGAGAAGACAAAAGAATCAAATAATAATGACCTGAAATGACTTGCATATTAATGAGGCCTTTGAGTCAGGTAGGGTGTGAAAAAACCCTCTGTAATCATGTCTCAGCTCAATTTAAAATAATGGTATTCTATTATATTCTTTAAAATATAATGTATTTCTGTGATGCAAAGTGTCTGAACAATTATGTTACCTCTATGGCATTTCATATAGGCTTTTAGCTTAAAGCATGCACATTTGGAGAAATATTGATGGATTCTTATATGTTTGTGTCAAATTTCTATACAGAGGAGTAATATTTATTCTATATTTATTCTATATATCATCACTATGAGTGCTGGATACAATTCATACTTGCAGCCGGAGGGCGCTCTGTACACCTTTAGGCCACAAATCCATATAAAGAAGAAGAAGAACCAGGAACTAACTGCATGTCTTCTAGAGTTCACTAACCATGGCTTTAACATCCAGATAAACACTTTTCAAGACAATAAATACACGATTGAGACAATGAATGCATGTATTGCCTCTGAATTTGCGTCTGAATAGCGCTGGCTCCGTGGGCGTGGCCGCATTAGCAGATAATGAGCTGAATCACGGATTTCTGACATGGCTCTCTTTTCATACAGATTACATAAACACAAAATGTTTGACTTGCACGATTTAAAACCTGACATTTCAACGTTTCTTTAGACATAAGTTTAATTTTTTTTGTCATTCGTATTCACTAAGTTACAGTTCATTTTCTGAGAACTATCAGACTGGACTTTGTTCAGAGGGAGACGAGAGATCACGCATCATGTTAGTTTTCTTTATTTTACAAAAAGCACAGCATTTTGTTTTTACTCTGAGTGTACACAAATGAAAGAAGATATTCAACAGATTAAAATGGTGTATAACTCTTAATTGTATGTGCAACATTGACTGAGTATTTTGAGTCTCTTTCACACTGGTAAGAAAAAAACACGGTGGTATCGCCAGCGATACCCTCAGACCTCAGAGTGTTAACTTACTACAAGAATCTAGAATCAAAATCATGCCCCCCATTCACTGCCATTAGTTCACTCACTTTTGGGTGAACTAACCCTTTAATTTCTCCATTTCTTATCGTCCAGGTACCAAGAATGTTAAGGCTAATGCTCTTTCCCATCTGCATGTTCCAAAAGAGGTCAGCGAAAAACCTGAGCCCATTCTTCCCAACCATCTGATTGTAATCCAATGGTCTCCTGAGCCAGCCACCTCTTCCAATGCCTACACTGCCACTCTGCAGGGCTGTCCACCTGAGCTTCAATATGTCCCCAGGACACAACGCATGCCACTCATTAACTCTGTGTATTCATCTTTAGGCACTGGCCACCCAGGAGCCAATAGCACCCTCTTGCTGCTACAAGACACCTTTTGGTGGCCCAAAATGGGATGTAAGAAGATTCATTCGAGTTTGCTATGACTGCGCCAACTGGCAAACTCCATCCTCTGCCTGTTCCCAACCGGCCATGGTCACACCCAGGAGTGGATTTCATCACTGACCTGTCCCCATCTGATGGTAACATATGCATTCTGGTAGCAGTTGATCGATTCTCAAAGTCATGTTGTCTGCTTCCTCTCAAAGGACTCCAAACGGCCATATAAACTGCAGAGCTTCTCTTCTCTTCGCTTCTATCTGATGTCTTCAGATATTATGGAATCCCTTAGGACATCATATCAGATCGTGTGCCCCAGTTCATATCCAAGGTATGGAAGGCCTTTTTTACCCTTGTAGGTATTACGTAAGTCTCCCCTAAGGCTACCATCCCTAGTTGAATGGGCAGAAGGAGAGACAGATCCAGGAGATCGCTCCCAACGAACCTTTTGCCTCTGCCACCAGAACTCCTGGAACCAGTTCCTGGGCTGAGTACATGCAGAATTACCTCTGTCAGCCTACCACTGGACTCATGCTCTTTCAGTGCATACTCGACTACCAGCCACCGCTGTTCCCATGGTCTGGAGAACTGTCTGATGTCCCTTCCGTCGACCATTGGCTCCGAGACAGCAAGAGGGTCTGGGACGCAGCTCACTATCAGCTTCAGCAGGCACTGTGACGACACAGAATCACTGCAGACCTTCGACGATCTGAAGCTCCATCTTACCAGCTTAGTCAGAAGGTCTGGGACATCAGGATGTGCCTGCCCTGCAAGAAGCTGAATCCCAGATATATTAGCCTATGGGTTCACTGTCCTCAGAGAGATCAATCCTGTCACATATCAACTCCAGCGATTCCCTCCAGTGATCATTTTCCAGCGTCTTCTTTCCCCCTTGTGTCTCCTGTGTACACCTGCAAGTAACCATACCAGTAAACTTACCCTTCCAGATGAGGTGTATGCATCACATCTGCAACCAGTCATCCCATCCATGATCTCCTGGACCTGTAAGACAAGATATATCTACAAAATCTAGTTATACTCATTGAACTGCCTTATAACCCATTTAAACTGATCTATTAATAACAGATGATGGGAGAGTGATTTTTATCCGTTCCTATATTTTTGAGTGTTGGGTAAACCTTGCATGATCAAGAAATCATTCTGATGCAACGAACTGTAAAGATGCTTTCCATCTGCAACCTGGAACAGTATAGATGTTCCAGATCTATTGGCTGGAAATCAGGCAGCTGAATTTACACAGATTTAAAAATGTTCACTATTGAATATAATTGTTTTGTCCTAAAAAGAAATAAAACACCCTACGTAACAAGGAGGAGAAAATACGCCAGTTTCATTGTTACGCATCCTGTTGAATTTCCCACCAAAATTGTATACTCAGACCATTACTTGCATTTGTCTGCCACAAGAGAATGCCAAAAAAATGTGAGCTGCTCTCCAAAACAATTTATTCAATGAACAAGCAGTTATGTGAAATGCATTATACTTTAAAAATTATGTCAGCCAGACTGCTATAACATTAATAGAAAATAAGGGTGTTCTTTACATGCATATGCTGGTTAAGAAAACCACTTCAACATCAACCAAACTCTGATGTCAAATGGACTGGGGTCAGTACCAAAAACTCTAGTCTAAAAGTGTCCACTCTTAACTGTTTAGTGCACATATTTCTGCAGGTTCAGTATTAATGGAGAACTTTGTGATTTTAATTGTTTGGCTGGACTGATTGTGTTTCAGAGAATTGACCCAATGCTCTTTTCACAGATTGCACCTGCTGCTCCATTTTGTGGTGTGTACAAATGCAGAGACATATTACTCTGCCTCTGCAGCCAGGAATAGATTCTGAATGCCAAGCAATTACCATTTGAGTACACTGCCCTATGAGAAACAAACCTTGTCCCCTGGCTCCTCATGCTTAATAGCTCACGTTTTGCTTTCCAAACTTGTTTTTTTCAAGGTTTCCCTCCTTACTCTTGTTCCTGAGAATTCAGTGAAGGAATGAATAGATACAGATCTGCACATTTCAATGCACACACTTATACTCTCACATAATCCTGAGCACTGCTGCTTTGGCAGTTTGTCTAAAGGCCAAAGTATACTTCACTTTTTACCTGTACATGAGGGTCAGCGTACAGCGCGCAACACAATTTTCGTCATCAGAATAGTATGCGGGTACTGAACACGCACAAGCAAATTTTTGTATCTGCGCGTACTTTGTACGCATGGGTCGCACATGCGCATTTAATTTTTTTTTTGCCAGTAATTACTTTATCCACAAGGTGGAAACCATGCCCTGGGGGCATCGATTCACAAGGTAATCTACACAGATGAGAGATTGTGCAAAGAAGTTAGACAGTACCCTCATTTGTACAGCTCTAGCATGACAAAATACAAAGATGTTTATATGGGTTGTAACTCATAGAGGTATTGAAAATTGTTTTCGACTGTAAAAAATATACTTTCTGCTTAACACAAACTATTCTTTCATTGCCTCTTAATAACAGAATGAAATTACAGAATGAACTGAATTCAATGAAAATCTTACTTTTTGAATGCCGATGAAGTACGCTCTGTAGGTATGAATGTGTGTAGTATAAATACATTCCCAGGCATACTACATTGTTCTTTGAACTCTGTGACTCAGTTTGCTGGGTTGCCATTTTCACATTCAGACCGATAAAGTTTCTTTGCACAATGCTTTCTATTTTTCAGTCATACTTTACCTGAAAATGAAGATTCTGTCATCATTTACTCACCCTCATGTTTAATTACTTTCTTTCCTTCTTCCAGAGAAGACAAAAGAAGAACATTTGAAAACTACCTTCTGATTTCCATTCAATAACAATGAATTGGCACTGAAACTGGACACAAAAGCACTGAAAGGACACAAAAAGGACACAAAAGCACTGAAAAGTTGTTCACATGATGAGTCATAAGCATTAATAAACCTTTGTGTGTGAAACAAACAGAAATTTATTAGAAGTTTATTTAGAAATTTATTTAGAAATTTATTTAGTCTTTATTCTCTGAAAATCTTGAGTAAAGTCTAATCATAAATGGATCTATTTAATGAATCGGTTGATCTGGTTCACAAATTATTTGTTCATGAATTGGACAGTCATGTTCTTGAATTCAACTTACTGACTGAAACATTTGGTTGCAATAGTTAAAAGTTCACTGGAGGGAAAGATTTTGATGAATCTTTCCCTTTGTCACAAATACGGCTCCTGCGGCTCTTCCTCCCGGCCGCCGGAGGGAGCCGTCACCGGAATTCTGATTCGGTCATATTTGGACTAAGTTACCCATAGGCCCTCATTCCTGGGACTGATTGCACCTGCACTGCATCACACTCACACTATTTAACACACGCATACACACACCGCAAAGTCTTGATTTGCCGAGGTGATCATTTCTGAGCGTTTCTTTGTGGATTGTTATTTTGTTACCGACTGGACTGTTTATTCTCCTGTGATTCTCCGCCGCCTACCTTGACCCTAGCCTGTTTCCTGGACTCTGTTCTCTGCCTGCCGCCAGCCCTGATCATTGCCTGTTGTAAGACCCTGTCTCATTGCCGCCTGTCACAACCATTGCCTGTCCCTGTTTACGACTCTGCCTTGTCCTTGTCTGTACATTGCTCATTTTAATAAAAGCTGCAAATGGATCCTCACTCTGTTGACCCATCATTACACCCTTGTCCAAATTAAGTACATTTCATTTTGAATTTTTGTAACCGTTGACCACAATAATGAACTTTAAATGCCACCTCTCATGAATCAGTGTTAATTACTAGCTCTCATTTCCATGGCAACACATTAATTTTAATTAAAACCATAGCAGGAAAAAAAAGCCTTAAGTTAACACCACAGTCTTTGTATTCATGAGCGCTAACAGCTACAGTGGACTGCATGCAAACCGCTTGTGTTCTTGATAAAGACATGGAGCATTGAGACATGAACAATTTGATTTGTATGCGCTTGTGAAGGGATAAATAAAGGCTGTGTAATGGTGAAGGGCCATTTAAAGATCTCTTGTGGGGTAAAGTGAGGGAGAGGCCCCATTGAAGTGCTCAAAGAGACTGTGAGATGTGAGTGTCCCCTGCAGCTTCTCATCTTTCTCCACCCTCCACAGACATACTGATTGATGCAATGTTTACCATGCTGTCCAATCTGTGCTGAAGCTCAAAGGGCCCCTATATCTATATCTAGAATCCAGCTACTTGGCCCCAAAATAAAAGCCTCAAATTGTCATACACATTTGTTTTCAAAGCATAAAAAGTGAAACATGAGTTCAAAGCTTTCTCCCTGTCAAGGTTGACTTAAGTGTCTCTGTTCAGACAGTCTGTTTCGAAGTGTCCAATTAGGCCACAATCAACTAGAATGCAACATTTACATTTATACAATATATTTCCAAAGCAACTTACAAATGAGAATACTACAAACAGAAGGAACTAATACAAGAGAGAAATATAATATAAGTAGTGACTACTACTGTAAGAGTTAAAAGTATAGCATATTGTTAAAAGATGAAAGCTGATGTCATATTTGAAAGTTAAATTCTGCAGTATTTATACTGTGTTAAAGCGTATGTTGTGAGGTCTTTTGTTATGACGGGTGGTATAGTAAGAGGAGAGCATAAGGAAAGGGGAGAGAGAAAACAGTTAATAAAAAAAAGAGAAAGAGGATAAAAGAAGATTGTGTCAGTGGGTCCAACGGTTTTATTTGTATATTCCTAAAGTTGTTTTAGGATAAAGCCCCAAGAACACCCACAAGCAAATATTACACTAGTACAACCAGGGATGGGAGGGTTGCAGATTACAGAATACATGCATGCTGAAAAATGCATTTAAGACATTTCAATAAATCAAGTCAACACTGGCAGATTTTTTTTGTCACTTGTTTAAAGTCACAATGAAATGGAACTAGTGACAGATCTTTTGTTCTCTATTTTGACAAAAAAAAAGTAGGGCAGTGTCTTTATTCTTTCCATTAGTTGTTGATTGGATAGAGGCAGAAATGAATGTGAGCTTGCCGTCTATTGTAATAAAACTGTCATAAATGAGTGGAGAAGTCTGGCATATGCCAATGTTTTATAAGTCTATTGTTAAACCAGAAGATCAAGTTACGAGTCAAACTGCCTAACTAAAGCAAAGACTGATCACCATAATGGTGATATCAAACCAAACTATTACTCTCAAACATACATCAACATCTAAACCTCTTTTTATCTCAATTAGAACTTTTATACACATACCACAGGAAATAAAATCAATCTGGTTTGTAATATGTAAAACTGGTAATTCTTTTTTGGAGTTGTTTAATGATGTTGAAGCTTGACATCAAACAAATGTTGGGTTTAGATGTCATCCTGATTTTCATTTTCAACCAAAATTTGATGTCTGAGCAACATTTGAGCCCACGATGGGAAACCTCCTGTTAAAAAAAAAAAAAAAAAAAAAATGTATATATATATATATATATATATATATATATATATATATATATATATATATATATATATATGTATACCCCATATGTTATGGGATAATGTTCTAACAATGTTATCACTAAACATTTTTAGAATGTTTTTAAAGAATGTTATTGTACCTTTTAGGAGAATTTTATGGGAACAAAAATAAAACTTGCCACTGAAAACATTACCAGAACATAGCATAATGTTCTCAGAACATTCTTAGAACAATAACATTTCTTGCTGGGATATGAAATCACATGCAGTACATACTTAAGTATAAGTGAAGAGTCAGAGTAAATGTATGTTTTATGGATTTTTATAAAATGTCTTTGTTTAAACATTCACAATCTGATTGACAAAATATAATCATACCTGGTAATAGGTGCAAGTAAGGGTCACAGATCAGTCAGGCTCTCTCACTTCCACCACACAGAGATCATTGTCACCAGACTACTAATCACCAGCACCTGTTATCAATAACACCCTCATCAGCGCACTATATGAACACACACCTCAGCTTCAGTTAAATGTCTGACCTTGAACGAGGAAAGACTCGCATACCTGTTCTCTGCGGTTTCCCAAAGTGCGTTTCAGTTTCTCCGTGTCTGCTACTGAAGAGATCTAACTGCTATACTTACCTTCTTCCCCGCGGCTGAGGTTTGTGCATCTCCGATCTCCATCAACATCTGTAAGAGAAGGATTAAGACTGTTATTTCATCTGCCCACTATTCCCAGCACTATTTTATCTGACTGCTATTCCCAGCACTATCTCATTGACGTATTGCTTACCTGCCTCTATACTGTGTTGCCCAATAAAACTTTTTCTGGATCTTTATATCCGTATTCGGTGTTTATATCCTGACAGTAAGCTCTGGTAATAACATTTTTGCTCAGCATGGTTATTTATATCCTTTAAACTATTTCTGCTGCTCAAAATTTACTTCAAATATCTGTGAATAAAAGTTGTGTATAAAACAACTTTTTCTGATCATATGTGGAATCTTTTTAATGGGGCCGGAAATGCATTATTTGTAGACGTCTACACAATGCTAAATACAATGCTAAACATCCTTTATAGCTACTTGTACAACATTACTGAGACTGCATAACAGACAAATCATATATTGTTGTATTGTCTTTAAAGGATTGATGTTTCATCTATTAAAGCATTTGGTTTTTTGTCAAGCTGTATTTATAGAAGCAATTATAGAAGAATATTAAATACTGAATGAAACAAATGACAATTTAATTCTTCGTAATCATTTCAGTAACAGTTACCAGCAACTGAATTACATTTTATTTAATATATTTACTCATATTTTGTATTGACATGTACTCCAATAACCTGAGTGCAACACTAGAGATGAAGTAAAGTATTGCAGTCAGTTCAAGAAAGGTTTGATTTCCAAAAGCGGAGCATAAAACAGCATGAACAGATATTTCCAAAAACCTTTATGATCCGCTGAGTTGCACCAATTTTCTGACTTACCTAACCAGAGAGTAAGACCAGTTTGTATGTGTTCATCTGGATATTTTAAGGGTGGTAATGCCAGAAGCCTGAAGCTGAGAGTGAGTGGGTTATGACTGCCAGTTGTACGCCTCCACAGTCAGTCAGCTTCAGGTCTAGCCTTGGGCTTGCATGCAGACATCCTGTCCTATCTGTCCTCAATGGCCTACACTGGAAAGAACTGGACTGAGTGTGTGTGTGTGTGTGTGTGTGTGTGTGTGTGTGTGTGTGTGTGTGTGTGTGTGTGTGTGTGAGACACTGTATAATAATGAAAACAATGATCTTTGACTATTGCATAAAGCTAGTCTTTATAAAATGGTAATAAAACTTTATAATAGTCCCCCTTTTATAATAGTATATATATATATATAGTCAAGTGAAAAAGAATGGACACCCTATTAAATTGCTTGTAGATCCACTTTTAGCAGCAATAACTTGCAAGTAATCATTTCTGTATGACTTTATCAGTCTCTCACCTCATTCTGGAGGAATTTTGGCCCACTCTTCTTTACAACGTTTGCTCCAATTCATTGAGGTTTGTGGGCATTTGTTTATTCACCACAGCATTTCAGTCATGATGAGGTCTGGACTTCGGCTGGGCCATGGCAACTCCTTGATTCTTCAGCCATTCTGCTGTAGATTTGCTTGCGTTTTGGGGATCATTGTCCTGTTATATGATTCAATATCGGCAAAGCTTTAGCTGTTGGACAGATGGCCTCACATTTGACTCTAGAATACTTTGGAAGAGAGAGGAGTTCATTGTTGACTCAATGACTGCAAGGTGCCCAGGTCCTGTGGCTGCAAAACAAGCCCAAAATCATCACTCTCCACCAGCATGCTTGACTTTTGTTGTGAGGTGTTTGTTCTGAGATGCTGTGTTTAGTTTTCACCAAACTTGGCGCTGTGCATTATAGCCAAACATCTCCACTTTAGTCTCGTCTGTCCAAAGGACTTTGTTCTAGAAGTTTTGTGGTTTGTTCAGATGCAACTTTGCAAACCTAAGCCATGCTGCCATGTTCTTTTTAGAAAGAAGAGGCTTCCTCCTGCAAACCCTTCAGAACATGCCATACTTGTCTTGTCTTTTTCTAACTGTACTGTCATTAACTTCAACATTTAAGATGTTATCTGTGACCTGAGTTCTGTTATCTGAGGTGGAGTTCTTGGGTTGTCTGCAATTTCTCTGAGCATTGCACAGTCTGATCTTGGGGTGAATTTGCTGGCACGTCCACCCATGGTAAGATTCATGTCTGTTTTGAATGTCTTCCACTTATAAATAATCTTCCTTACTGTAGAATAATGGACTTCAAATTGTTTGGAAATGGCCGTAAAACCCTTCTCAGATTAATGGCAAAAATGACTGATGTCTTTTCCTCCTTGGCACTGTGTTAACACACATCTGAATGCTCCAGGCCAGCAAACTGACAAAACTTCTGCTTTTTTAGAGTTGATCACACTTGCTGATGATCAATTAATCAAAGGCATTTGATTAGCAGTGCCTGCCCGTTACTTACCCTCTTAATACCTATGTTAATAGTAAGGGTGTCCTTAGTTTGTCACCCATGGCTTTTCCATTTTGGCCTAGTTTTTGAACTAAAAAAAAAAAAAAATGACACTGTGTGATATGTCATGTGTTGTTGTTCATCTGGGGTTTTATTTTCCAAATTTTAAGACCTGCCAAGGACCAGGGGTCTCATTTATAAAACTGTGCGTAGGATCCCTACTAAAAGTGTACGTACGCGCAAAAGCTAGATTCTGCGTACGTGCAAAAAAAATCTGATTTATAAAACCATGTGTACGCCAGAACCTGCGCACAAATCCCTTTATAAATCCCAGTCAGCGGAAGATTGTGCGTACGTGCATCTCCACCCTGTCTCCTCCCCGAAATCACCATATATGGAGCTTATGACGCCTAGTTTTACTATGCATAACCTCATCTGCATATCATTTCCATACACGTTCCCATCCACGTGACATCCACGGTTAACACCGTCAAAGGTACAAGACATTGGAAAATATTAGATATGGACTATAAATGCAATTTGTGCCACACATTATGTTGATAAATATAACCCAATATCCTCTTTATGTTTTAGAATAAATATATCAAAATATCCATAAAAACAAAATTGTATAAAATACTTCAGATAAAGGTTTTAGAATAGAGTTGATTCATTCATTTCCACTGGCCAGATAGTATTTTAATAGTTTTAAACAATTCAAATCAAATTTATGCAGTTTTGCTAATAAGGTAAACATTTCTTTTAGGAAGTTTATAGGCTATTTTTAGTGGAAACAGATCGGCCTACTTATTTATTGCAGTGTAAATACAATTGTCCGAAACGGCGCATCACTGACAAAGTATTTTAAAAAGAAAACATGCAAATCTTACCCTTTTCCTCAAATGATATCCTTCAAATGGTAATTGTTTGAAGATCCTTCACACGACATCAACACCTCCTGCAGCTGTGGTTGTACAGTAAGATATTATCATTGGACCTATTCAAACTGGACAACGGACCGTTCGACCACCGAATCCAGCAGTGTCTTCCATAATATCTAAGTTAAGTGTGCATCACTGATCGTCATTCTCAAAAACATATTTTGTCATAACATCTGCAGTTTAGTTTAAAGAGGAATTATTGTGCTCCCAGCGCTCCTCGCTGTCATTAAAACAGCGTGTCACTGGAAAAGTGATCGAAAGTAGCACATCTACTATCTCAATTCGGTAACACTTTACTTGAAGGGGTGTGCATAAGACTGACATGACACCTTCATAATCTTGACATGACAGGTGTCATGACATATGAATCAAGGAGGTTTTATGCATGTTTATGACAACTGTTGCATTAAATGTCATTCGCTCAATTATGTCATCCCCGTTTTAATGCGTAAAGATGACATTGTTAAATGAGACCCCAGGGGTCTCATTGTTACGACAACTTGACATAATTTCATCCTAACACATCATACGTACCTGTCAAAAGTAGATCTTTGTCATGTAACTTGCACATTAGCAAAAAATCATAACCTGTTATAAACATGACATAGCAGATTAATTATCAAACCCTTAAAAAACTACTAGCTTTATGGGTTAACATTACGTACGTGCATCTCCACCCTTCTCCTCCCCGAAATCACTTCAGTATATGGGAACACATATACGACGCCTAGTTTTACTATGACATAACCTCAATAAACTGCTTATCATTTACTGCATTATTATAGTTCCCATCCACGTTAGGTTTACGGTATCAAAGGTACAAGACAATGTAGAATATTAGATCATGCAGATTATAAATGCCATTTGTGCCACACATTATATTGATAAAGATCATCCAATATCCTCTTTATGTTTTAGAATAAATATATCAAAATATCGATAAAAACAAAATTATATAAAATACTTCAGATAAAGGTTTTAGAATAGAGCTGATTCATTCATTTCCACTGTTGCCAGATAGTATTTTAATAGTTTTAAACAATTCAAATCAAATTTATACAGTTTTGCTGATAAGGTGAACACATATTTTAGGAAGTTTATAGGCTATTTTTAGTGGAAACAGATAGGCCTACTTATTTATTGCAGTCGTCAGAGTACTCGGCGTGTCACTGACAAAGTATTTTAAAAAGAAAACATGCAAATCTTACCATTTTGCTCAAATTATATCCTTCAAATGGTAATTGTTTGAAGATCCTTCACACGACTTCAACACCTCCTGACAGCTGTAGTTGTACAGTTAAGATATTATTGTAACTGGACAACGGTCCGTTCGACCACCGAATCCAGCAGTGTCTTCCATAATTATCGAAGTTAAGTGTGCATCACTGAACTCGTCATTCTCAAAAAAATATTTTGTCATAACATCTGCAGTTTAGTTTAAAGAGGACATTATTGTGCCCCCAGCGCTCCTCGCTGTCATAAAACAGCGTGTCACTGGAAAAGTGATCGAAAGTAGCACATCTACTATCTCAATTCATATCAGTTTTGTCTCCAGAATGTGCGTACGCACAGGCTCAAAGTTTGCTTAAAGGTGCGCACATTCTCCCGTCAAGTTTGTTTTTATAGATCACAACCTTTGCGCGGGAACTGGCGTACGCACGTTTCCATCCCCGTTTTGTGCGTACGCACGCTTTATAAATGAGACCCCAGATGATTTTTTTTTTTTTATTATGTCCTGATACAGAAAACCATGGAATTCAATAGGGTTGTTATAAACTAGCGGTGTAGAAACACACACGACGAGGAATATAAGATCAAGAGTCCAACTTTACTAGACAATCCAATGGAACATACAGGAACACAGGAGATACACACACTAACAGCAAACAATAACCGACATTGACAAGTGAGGAAGTTGACTGTTTATATAGTGAGTCCAGATGAGTGATAATGATGATGATTGACTTCAGGTGCAGGTTATGGTGATGACGTGCAGGTGCAGAACAGAGGGAATGCTGGGAAGTGTAGTGCAGGAACCGGTGACTGTAACAAGGGTATCCTTTCTTTTTCACATTACTGTAAATATTGCTTCAAAATGCTATAATGGCATATATGTTAGGAACAACATGAGTGTCAGTAAATAAGGACTATTTTTAGGCCAACTATCCCTTTAAACCATAAAATAGTGAAATTGTCATTTACATAGGGAATTGGCTGGAACAGTGGGAAATTTTCCACATGATAGAAGCATCAAATTAGCGGAGAAAAGAAGCTGCGGCTAATGGCTATGGTTGTTATCTTTGAGTGATTGTCCCAGTTAAAAAACTAAGCTGGATTTTGCAAGTCAGACACAGCACAAGAGCTCATTTCTGACCCAGTTTGTATCATGTCACCTAACAAGCTCTCTGCTTAGTGTTTTGTCAGCAGGGAAGTTATGCTGACAATCTTAACAGTACAAATGTGTCAGATTACACACATTGAAGCAAAACTAATGGCTCTGTCACTGCAGCAATGTGCCTGTTTTGGCAGCAAAGCAAAACTTTTTTTTTTTTCCTTTTCACAAAAGCCTTTTTAATCTATCCTGATGTCAAAGTATAGATATGTGAGAAAATACTGATGCCATATGGAGAAACATATGAATGACTTCGCAAGAGGTCTGGACTGTAAGTGTCTGGCAACAGTTGTGTCCATATAAAGCTCTTAACTGCCATATGCTGAGACATCTGGTTCGGTTGAACTTTGAATTGACTAGTGATGTACTCATTTAAAGTGGTGTTGGTGGAGCTTTTCGAAGTTCAAATTTTAGTATGTCAGTTCAACGTGTTCAAATTGTATATTTAATAAATCTGCATGTCAGGAAATGTTCATTATTCTGTTGTTTTGTTTCTACTTTTGTTAGTCTGTCTCTTTTCATTCAAACCGTTTTAGACTAATTTTATTCAGTTTGCAATTTTCTCAATTTTTCCACATGGAAACTACTTTGAAAATAGTTTACGCAATACAGCATGGTATTAAAATTATAATGCAGAATTTTGTCATGTTGCTGTAAAAAGTAGCTTGCTACTGGAAAGTTACATTATTTTTAACACAGCTGACTTATTGCCACATTAGTTGCACATTCATTGCCCTAGGACTGAGGCATATCATTAATGTGATTGAAACTTTAAGATTATTCTCAAAATCAATTTTATTCATCCATGCAGATTTATTGTGCACCTCACCAAATCTCCATGAGCATTACTGCTGTCTTCAGTCATTTTCATTAGAATACCATTTTCCAGCTAAGTGACTATACTAAGAAAAGTCAATTACAAAACCAGTCTCTTGCATGTCTACACACACACACACACAAATGATAAACATTAAAATTCAGTCACTTTGCAGTTCATCAAATGCATTTATCAACTGTTTGGTGCTGATTAACTGAACATAACTGTTTTTTTTTTTTTTTTTGGTTCTTATGTGAAATATAGTCTGCCAATCTGAATGTCTATCATTTGCCATAAACAGGGAAAAGGTGGGCTTGAAACTAAGCAAAGCGATACATGGCCATTCACTGTAAGTAAAAAAAAGAAAAAAAGATGAAAGGGTAACGGCTAATTTTCTGCCAGTGCCAGAATATCACCCGTTAAGATTACAGATGTTTCTTTAAACCCACAACCCTTTAATGGTAAAAATGCAACAATACAAAAATATTTGATATAAATTATTTGTATGATGTAAATATATTTTTGATGTTGGAAAAATCAATACTATTTTTATGGACTTTTCTTACTAGAATTAAATGAATTAATGTGTGAAAATGTAAGAGAGACATGTTTGCAATAAGCTTTGAGTGATAGGTCAGTTTAACACCCCTTCAGTATAAGAACTAAACTGAAATCACCCAGATCCTGCCCTGTGGTTATATCATTTAAATTAAATTAGATCAGGGAGCTTGATGACCTTTGTTATATGACATATGGTCCCATGCTTCAGATTGTTTTATAATAGCGATGTTGCTTAAGTGATCTAAGTGACCTTCCCTATGAGTACAAAATTCAGATTCAGATTATTCAAGCAGAAAACGGACCTTGAGGTCACCAGATGCTCAATCTTTCATGATGTTTGTCTGTCTGAGTGTGTGTGTACAACATATACTACAGTTAATGTGAACATGCAGAAAAGAAAAAAAAAGCAAAAGCTGTCTTTCCTTTAAAAAATAAATTAATGTATCTTTTTAATGACATTAATTCCTTGTGACAGAAATTTTAATATTCAATTTAAATGTGATAATTTCAAAGCTCTTCCGGATGACTGTATTGCAAGTCGATTAGAGCGTTTGGTGGTAATTGCTCCTCTTCAGTAACAGTGTTGGTCTGTGGGCAGCACACCAGTAGACAGGCATTGTGCTTATGGTGATTCAATCCACATGACTGTGCAATGAGTTGGAGAATCACAAAAGAAAAGAAAAGTAACAAATACATTTCATAATTGTTTGGCATATTTGTCAAACTAAAGGCATCTGTGAAAAAAATAATGCTATGCTTTAGAATTAAATTAGAATTGTGCTATCTGAAAACTCCATTCTGATTGGCTGGAAGGTGTGCATTCAAACTGTTTAACGCACAGGTTTCCAGTCAGTTTAATCCGTCCTATATTAATGCGCTGGTTTCATTGAAGCATTGAACCATTCAGGAGCACATAAACTTGTTATCATTGTTTCTCTCATGACATTTATTACTAAAATAGCTTCGCTATTAAATTGCTACATTATATTTCTCAGCAATAATGGAGAGTGAATAGCTTCACAACTATTAGAAAGATGCTGCACAGACACAGGTGATTCATACACAAATCTTTCATCTCTCTCTCTCTCTCTCTCTCTATTGAGATAAGTCATTCAAATAAGTCAGTGGATCTCAACCAATACATTCTAAAATTATTTAAATGTATTTATATTAACATAATCTGAATTAAAATGGAATATATATATATAAAATTTACATCATTAAACTGACAATATTTTTAAATTTATTAATTTTTATAAGAACTAAAGTACTAGCTGTACCATCTGCTTAGAGAGGAGGGACTTTGAATATTGTTTTGGACAATAGGGGGCCTTGCAGTCAAAAAGGCTGAGAATAACTGAAATAAATATTTTAATTCATTTATTCAAATAAATGTATTCTTACCGCACTGCTTTGTCTGATTTAAAGCGGGCAGAATGCTAGATCTAACGAGCTGTAACTGACGAAAATACCTGCACTGCAAACATAAATAACAGCTTTAACTTAACAACGATGGCAAATGACAATGGTATAAGTGGGATAAAATCATTTTAATGCATAGCTAACCGTGGATTATCCCTTACATAATAGTGGTGTAGGTGTTCCCGGTGTGACTCTCTTTAGAGTTACCCTTTAGCCCTATTTGGATGGTAATTGTTTCTCATAGGGGCATCTGTATAGTTAAAAAAAAAATAAAAAAATGAAATGGTATGGTTTAAATGGTTTTCTGTCTTGCAATTGTTTTCCCCATTTTATATTTCATTTTAAATATGTGGAAATTAGCAGAAATATGTTAATGTAACCTCTTATTTACATAAGCATTTGACCCGGCTACTTGGTTGAGTAGTAAAATGATTAATAGTGCAAGCCTTAATTTAATTTAACACACATTTTAAAAGTGCATTATATGTTCTGGACACAGAAAATCACTGACTAGTAGCCCCTGAAAATGTTGAAATTACCTTAAATCAGAAATTACCTTAAATGAGAAACAGTCATTGCTTTTGTATTATGGGTCTTATTATTTTACAGTTTTTCTCAGTCGCTTTGGTGCATTTCTCACATCACTATTTACATTTGCACAACAATTAGTTCAACCTCCACAACATTTAGTCATTTGTGCACATCAGAGTAGCAGTTTCTCATTCCTTCGAACAAATTGCAAATGCTTTTGGACATGCATCAATTGCTTTCATACAACTCTCTGCTGTTTTATAACATTATCATTTGATTATGTCACATCAGTCAAAATTAACTATACTTGTGAATGCTGAATAGTCATTCCATATAAAACTAATAGTCCTCATTTCATTGCTTGAGTCATTACATACAAAAATGTTGAACTAGTTATCAAAATCTGTCAAGCAAATTTTACACATTTTTTAAAAATCCTTTTTTCCTGAAAATGACTCCTAAATTGAACAATTTCTCTCAAGTGAATCTCAACTTTCACTGATGAGAAGGGGTGTGTGAAGCATTAGTTGCAAACCAATGATAAGCCACTTCTCTACAATCACTGTCAGAGCTGAATCCCATAAACCCCCATTTTACAAGCATATACGAACCAAGCAGGACATAGTGTGTACCATTTCTACAATACTGTGACACAGAAATGGAAGGTCAGCCTCATGGAAGAGGGGTAAGGGTGCGGGGAAGAAGGGGAAGGGGACAAAACAGGGGAAGAGGAAGAAGAGGCCAATAGGCAGATCCCTGATGAAATCAGGGCTACAATTGTGGATCATGTTGTCAATCACGGCCTTACAATGGCTGAGGCTGGTCGAAGGGTGCAGCCAAATGTTGGGAAAACCACTGTAAATTCAATTATTCAAACATTTCGTTGGGAGAACAGGTGTGTATAAATGGACAGTAATTCAGCACTAAACAATCTGCACTGCACTACTGTCATCGTGTCATACATGAAGCTTGCAGTGGGACAAGAACTTGTCACTGTACATTTTACATTTAGACGTACAGCTTTACTGCATCACACATTTAGTGTATTGTAGTGTACAGTAGTGTTACAGTAAAGATTTGCCATATGTACTGCAATATTGTTTACCGTTGTGCACAGCTCTACCCAAAGGGAGTTTATGTTTGTTGCAAATAAGGGTGTATTTTTCTTTTGCACAAAGCTGTGAACAAATTAGAATTGCAAAGAGCATATGCAGTAAAAATGTGAAACATACGTATTCAGTGTCTTGTACTCAGTTACCTCACTAAATACAGTAATGTGTAACTTTACTGTATTTTTCAAATGGCTGTGCAAATAGTATATAGTGCTGTCTTGAGCATTTTCAGGTAATGTCACCAAGATCGGACTTTTTTGCATTGGAAAACATTGACAGAGTAAACTGTCATAATGAAAACATGACAAAGCCATTTGACTATCTTGTTCATAAACAATGGTGTCAGGACTTTTCATCTTGATGACACTAACACTTTCATTGACATAAATACTTGCTTTTGAGGAATGACCTATCCATTTTGAGCAAGTGACACGCTTTGCAGGTTATCAACTAGGTTTTGCAGTTTGTACTAATTGTTTTGAGAACTGCATTAACTGTTGTGCAAATGTAAACAGTGATGTGAGAAATGCACCAAAGCAACTGAGAAAAACTGTAATTAGGTGTGTCATCGTTGCATTAGTATATTTGATAACCTAACATAGTTTTCCAAATTCTGTAAACATATGTACAGTTAATTTGTAAATATTGTAATGATTTTGGATTAGCCTCATATGAGTGTCACAAGCGAGGCTCCCGCACTTCCTCCCCCGCACCACCGGAGGGAGCCTTCACCGGAATATTGAACTTACCATCATTCGGACTACGTTTCCCATAGGCCCTCATTCCTGGGATGGATTTAGTTATTTATGGTCTTAATTATTCTGAGTCAGACGATTCCTTCCAATATTTCGGGGCACCAGTCGAGGAATCAAAACTTGACAATAAAGAACAATCATGGAATAAGAATGAATTTAATAACAAAAAGATATACAAGAGTAAAATATCACACTCACTAAATCATACGAAGGAAAATGACTAAACTACTAAGAAAACAGAATCAATAATCAAACAGAAACTACAAAATACTACACAAATGGACGTTAACAAAAATGAATGGCAAGTAGATGAGCAACGGATTGGACGAAGCAATGAATGGGTAATTAGCAGTCTATGGGGGAGTCAGTTGTGGTCTTTCTGGATGCTGGTATGAAATAGTAAATAAGCATTTACTATGAATAGAGATAACATGTCTAATGTATCTATCTGTGTATGCTGACCCTAGACAGTCTCTACACAAATAGCAATCTCATACAGCA